>NC_142928.1:150705389-150740389 GCF_046866305.1 Octopus bimaculoides
TATCAGTATCAAAACGCATAATCTACTGAGTATGTACTGCATTGTATCTCTTATGAATACTTACAGATTATGTTTTATTACTTTTCATTATACTTCATTAACGACCTACATCGAAGTGGCTCTCTACTGTATACTGTATATCAGTGCTGAATTTTTATTTCTAATTGGGTAATTTAATGAAGTTTTAAACTTATAAACTCTAAAACGAAAACGAAAGGTAGAACCTTTCGTCGCTTATCTGGCAAAAATTGGTTAAACTCCTGCACAGTTGTGTCTACATCTAGGAACAGTAATCTGTTCAAGAATTCCTTGTGTACTGGAAAATACCATCCATTCAGATATATTATAGTAAATTATTCTGGCAAATGCATATGGTCTAGCTAGTATAAGAAATTAAGGTGTGATGTACTTTGTATGGCACTAATTATATTACGGAAACTGTAGTGTTTCTTCGATAATAAAGCTAAGAAATCTGTAACTTAATGTTTGGCTTAATTTTTTATCAAAACAAATTAAATGGGAAAAATTTCACTGGTTAATCCCTCAACTTGCAATTGTTGATCTGTTACCTGTCAAAAATTAAGATTGAATTTAGCACAAGATACATGAATAATTGCAGAGATTTGACCCCGTGGATATACATTTGTGAGCTTAGATGATCTCATAGGATTTAGTAATACACTAGCAACATTGGATATGTCGCTCTTCATGATTTACAAATCGAAATCAAAGAGAGTGAGAAAGGGGGAAAGGGAGAGAGAGAGAGAGATAGGGGAAAGAGGGAGAGAGAGAGGGGGGGGGAGACATAAAAAAAAACAAAATTTGCAAGTAGGTTGCCTCCAGAGATCCTTTCAAATATAGAGTAGTCTTTCCTTTCAATGCTAAGTCACAATGCAAAAATAAATAAATAAATAAATAAATAAATAGATAAATAAATAAATAAATAGATAAAAACCAAACAATTCACTTGTATTCTTCATAGATGCAGGAAAACATAAGATCTAACCATCCCGGATATTCAGCATTCATTATAAGTTGTCTTTGGAGTCTTCAGCCCTAAGAAACAAGATCCTTCCAACACGTGTTTCCTTAAGCTACCGTACGTTAGCCAGTATACAGCCAATGCTATTCACAAAGTCTTTCACAAAGAAGGGATATATATATATAAAACTGGCTCACTAAGTCCATTCCGTCCGGAAATGCTTGTCGAAGAATCATCTTCCCCAAGAGAAAAATCCATGATGCTAGCCACCAGTTCTATCCACAACAGAAGCATGGGCCTGTATATCATACATATGCCGTATATCAGATCCTCTATTTCAAATTCAATGAATATCATACAAGTAGTACGATTCGGCAGCGACACACCCGAATCAGAAGACATACACTTCATTTTACAAAATGAAAAAGGAGAAAAAGTAGGAAGAAAAAATCGGAAAATACAAAAATATAAACGAAGATATTGTAGTGACCATTACCGGCATAGATCATAATATCGTAATATCGTAATATCGAATAACTCTGATTACGAAACTAATATTGAGATCTTTAATTCAATCTAAACATTTCCGGTCAGAAGAAATATCCTTTACTATAATGATGGAAACTAAATTCTATTTTAAAAAGATATTTTGATAAACCCCAAACCCACACGTCAATAATTAACCAGCTTGACATAAATGAGTGCAGATGAATACAATAACTCGTACTACTCGATCATTCTAAGCTATGTACCCCGACACACTGTCAGGTAATACTCACTTGCAAGTGACATTTCCTCGGATCATACTATTTTACCAATAACGGAGAAAATGGTTTTCTTGTTGAATTTAAGTTATTTTAAAGATCGATCGAATTTGTAACAGCGCCAAAGCGAAAACATTTAAAGCAAAAAGGAATAAACATTAGATTTGTCTAATAGTTATTACTTAAAAATATGCTTAAAATAGATTAATTGAGGTAACTTATTGCTAAAATATCTAATGTAGCATGAAAGAACTAACTAGAATTATGTAATGAAAGAGAATATCTCATCTAGGTCGTCCCGTAGGACGCCCCAATAGGGGTTTCGGTTGCACATACTATAGGAGTTACAGGGCGCTGCTCTGTGTGGTCCCGCAGTTTCCATCTAACTAAGAATATTAGGGTCTCATCTGTTGTCTTATATTCAAGATCATCTGCATGACATCCTGCTAGTTCAAAGCCAGGAATCTGATCTGTTAGGTCCTGCCAATAACTAAATCCACACCCTGCTGCCAACGTTTCGATTTATTGTCGTTAGGGTTTTGTTTATTTCTCCTACTCTTCGACCTGTCTGGCCTGGTAAGACCTGCCTGAATATTTCTCTCCCTCCAGTATAGCTCTCCGAGTCAATGGAACAAACGGGCACTTCATCGCGACAGGCCGTTGACTGTACAGTAGTTCTTCTGCCTTGTAACGGGTCTTATTTTTCGTCCCGCAGGGTTTCCAACAATCACGCTCCTCACCAAGCAAGCTTCATGGAGTGGTTGCCAGTTTAGTCGCCGACAACTCGACCATGTGACAGGTTATACTGGGTTACATGTTACCACTAGCGCTTAAGAAAATAAGAGAAGAGTTAAGTGACCAATATTATTTTCTGTCCTTCAGCTAAATATAGGAGACAAACTGTATATTTATACCTTATTTTGATTTCATCAGCAAAGTATAGCTTCCACTCTGCATATTGAAAACAGTGGCGGAATGATTAGAGGGATAAGATTGTATATATTTATTGGTATAAGAAAATATAATTGCTTAGAAATTAAATAATTGCCATCAGCATGGAAAAATTCAATTTGATGCGAAAAGGTTTGCCACGCAACCACGTGAGAAAAGTATTAAAGAATATTTTTGCCAAACACGCTTCACAACAGTCTTAATTTAAACAATGAAAAAACAAAATCAGTTAACACACACATACTTGTGTGTGTATGTGTGTGTGTTATACTTGCAGAAAGGAAAAGAAGTGTATATAATAAAAAGTGAAGAATAAAATCATGCAATACAATACGTACTTAGCTGATATGAGGGTAGTTTAAATAAGGAGACAGACGAAGAAATATGAGACGAATAAAGTCATCAAGGAAATGAAATCTTAAAAGTTATGCACAGCTACATACAGACTACATAAATAGTAAGCATCCAGGAATTACAATTACAAAAAAAATAAAAAAAATAAAAAAGTAAAAAAAAAACTGAAGAAAAAACTGCGGAAGTGAATTGAAGTACAGAAAACAATAGCAAGATTAACTTCACATCTTGCTCGCGTTTTTCCTATGATTCTCTTCATAGAAGTATTTTGAGTCTAAAACTAACTGCAAGAATTTATACATCTTGATAATATAATTGTCATTGTTTGACGTTGCGGCTAAAAATGACATAACCGAGGTAGACGATAGAAATCTGTGTTTTTCATCCCTTACCAATCATTAGAAACCAATTAAAGCACTAGTTTTCCGCCTCTGTATCCACATAGCAAAGAACAATTTTATTTGATATTAATTACACTATCACTTTCACAGTCATTAGAAAATGTTCAAATATTCGAAAATTACTCAGATTATTGAATTTTTTGCTGTTATTGAACATATTTTTATGAGGTTTAGCTTTTGAAATGTAGTCGTTCCTTAAAAGACTAACGTTTCTTGAATTATTTTTGTGCACTGAATTTTCAAAGATATTTCATATCATAAAACTAAAAATATAAGCTACAATAGATGTATACAATTATGCATGTATACATGTGTGTATGTGTACATACATACATACATACATACATACATACATACATACATACGTGGGTGTGCTGAAAAGTTTCTGGCTTTGGGTAAAAGAAAATACAGGAAGATCGTTTAATTATGATTTTATTTAATATATTCCCCCTTCAGATTCACACACTCATTTCAGCAGTCCTTCTGTTTGTCAAAGCCCTGTAAAAGAACTCGGGAGGTTGGTCTGTAAACTAGGAACTTTTCAGTCAGCACCCCTTCGTACATATATATATATATATATATATATGTATATGCTTTGAACCATTAAACTAAACCGCCCACACAACAAATTTTTCCGTATATTTAAGATATATAGAAATCTCGCTTTATGAGACGCTATTATACGTTAAATTCAAATTACGATGAATGTAAACAAACAAACGAAGTTTGTTTTAGAAGCGTTGAAATGTCTTAGAAAGTTAAAGAAGTGATGTTTTTTAAAATTCTCAAACGCAGGATAATGGTAATAATATAGCTTGAACAGGATAATCTACCCTTATTTTGCAGAAAAAAGTGTTGGCCGGCCGCCAACACTTTATATATGTATGTATGTATGTTTGTATATATATATATATATATATATATATATATATATATACACATGTGTGTGTATGTGGGTGCACGTGTTTGTAGGGCGCAGTATAGCCAAATGAAAATATTTTTCGCAAGTCTTTTTGCATTCAACCGCACCTTGTGGCATGCTAATCAGTTGTCTTTTACCATAATCTGTGGTAGATCAAAACATTGTAAAATAAATAACGGAAGTGTTATGTTTAGTGCTATCTTTAGAATTCAATGAGCTGATAATTCAGTAGTTTTTTTGCTTTTTTAGCCTGAAGGAAAAGACACTGGCCACTATTGAGAGGGTAAGAAGAGAGGGAGGAAGGTGTATATGATAAAACCGGAGACCCGAACCGCATACTTGTAGAATTGACTCCTGTAATGTCATAATCGATTGTCTGGTATACCACGTGGTAGTGTTAAACCAGACAACCGATTATGACTGTTACCTTTATAGGCCACGGAGGGATTTGAACTCAGTACACAAGAAACTGGAACAAATACCACAAGACATCCAGTACGACGTCCTTGCAGCTCAGCCAATGAACTTTTTTTCTTACCGACTCATTCATCCCAATGTCCAACTGTTGTCATTTTGCCGTTGTGATCGAACTATATATTTGTTGATTTAGAACTTCATGTGTATACTTCTTTGTCTGAAGGGAGGCCGTGCTGAGGACTCGTATATCGTTTGGTTGAAATGATATATAAGTCCTCATCGGTCTGTATATTATTTGTTTGAAATGATCTACGAGTCCTCATTGGTGTGCGTATGATTTGGTTGAAATGATATACGAATCCTTATAGGTCCGTGTATCACTTGGTTGAAATCCGTAGCTGGGTATGTGAAAGAGTACATATATATAAAAAAAAAACACACAAAAAAACAAGTGAGGTTGTTTATCTGATACTTAGTAACACTATCTTACATACGCTTCATTAACAAAATGATTAATAGCTATTTAATGTAAATTATATAATTAAATTGCATTTTCAAATCTTCAGAGACGCGTAACTCTTGTTCTTAATATTACTAGATTAGTGACAGTAATCACAAATGTTTGCTCATCCGGAGATGACAACACTGTCATAAATCCAGTAATATTATGTACTTGTTAAGGTTTGGCATTGCAGTAATTTACATTATATAACTGACAATCATTCATTGTGAATGAAACGTGTGTAAGACGGTGCAACTAAATATTTTAGAATCAATTTCTCCTATTTTGTTTTTGTTTTAGTATGTGTGTATATATGCACGTATGTATACATGCATACAAGCACGAGCGCAAAAATATCTATGAATACATAATTACATATATTGTATATGTGTGCGTGTATGCCCATCGATGTATATGTGTGCGAACATTAATTTTTATGTAGGCATGTACTTATGTATGTATTTGTATACTGGCAAATGATCAATAAGTTTGCCTCGCAATTATAGTGTCTATCCCAGTGTAGACATCTGAGGCTTCATTTGAACACAAGCCACGTGAATAAAATTGTATATGAAAATATATGCAAAAGCTCAGTGGAATAACTGTGTCTGTAATGTAAGGTTCTATGTTCGTTCCATATAGTGTCATACAGATTGCGCTCAGGTATTACGTAAACTGTATTAGTAGAATACTCAGCCACTTAAACAAAATGATTTATTCTGTCGCTGGTCCTACTGAACTATATAATACCGAAAACGTCACTAAATGCATCTGTGCGTGCGAGAGTGTGTGATGGCGTATATTTTCAAAAAGTACCAGTTATTATACTGTTATTCCACTCGATAAAAAATCTAATAGAGGTAGAACGGGATAACTGATATTGTGAAAAATCAGAGAAAATGCTCGACAGATTTTATTTTCATTCCCCGTCTCGGTCTCAAACCCTGCATTAGTAAAATTTATCCTTCGGTATCCTTAGATGAATTAGGATTGTAGTTTAGAAGAATCGTAACAACCACGGTATTTGGTTATGGTTCTTTATGCTATGAGTTCAAATCGCACCGAGATCAACTTTGTCTTTCGTCTTCCTTGGGTAACTTATTTTTCGCTCTAATTTGAAGCTTTATGCCTATATTAGAAATGGATATTTTTATCATTGATTAAATAATAACATTAGAATACTGAGAAATATTTAGTCGAATGTACTTATCCAATTGTTGAAATATGATTTAATAAAGAGCATTTTATTTCTAAAATATCAATTAATGATTAACACTTTTGAATTCGAGGATAAGAGAAAATAGGACACGTGACATTTGCCATATTTTCCACAAAATATGAAAATGGTTTTAGACAGTGTAATTAAGAATCACAGAAAAAAATTTGGAATGAAAAGTTCTGCTCTCATAATTGAATGGGATATATACTACTGTTTTATTTATTTATTTATTGGAGGGTGGGATGTTACAGAGACATACAAACACACACCAAACTCCACGCAGCATGTGTTTTAATGGTTTTAAAGCTCTTAATATAAAATCTGAAGCAACCACCCATAGATAATGGTAAAATGTAAACTCCACCCCGCCTCACTCGTTCTAGCACAAAATATACTATTAACTGTTATAAGTATGTTAAGATAAAGTAATTGCCTTGAAAATGCGTGTTATAATGCACACTCACAGAAATACGCACGTACATTTACACATAGGACAAATGTATATACAAAAATATACATTTACAAATTCTCAGTTAAATACAAACACAAAGGAAAGTATAGACGGTGAATTAACTGTGAGAATGTCGGACGAAATGTCTTGCGGTATCTGAGTTCGATTCCCGCTTGTCGTTAACTATGTTTTTCATCTCCCCGGAGTCGATAAAATAACCCCTTAGTAATTTGAATGGCAGAAATGTTTCAGCATCAAACAGGATACTTTGCACTATTTCTTCCGGTTCTTTACATTCTTAGTTCAAATCTTGCCACGGCCTACTTGGGTGGTCGACTTTCATACACATAGCTCTTGGATGCTTTTAAAGTAGTGTACTCTGTCGCAAGAACTTAGGACACGGTTCTGGTTTGTGGATTCCTTTAGCCTTGCTCCCGCTAGTTACAGAAACCTTACAAAGAATCTCGCAGAGCCTTTCTAATTAGAGTGGTAATAACAAATATCTAGACTAAAACCAACAACAAATATCTAAGTAAAAAATACTACTTAGTTCGTTTGTGGATTTTATGGAAAATAATTTACACTTTCCTTTGATCATAGCGATATAACCGCTTTGCAGTATTTGTTCAGGCTATTAATCTTAACTACCAAGTTTATCTTTGCCTTTCAAATCCTTTCGAGGTTGACAAAATAAAGCAAGTTTTCGACCGATTTAATCCAATAACTCCGCTCAAAAGCTAAAAGGGAAGATCGTTTTACTTTGTGAATAAGTTAGAAACAGTTATATTAATTTATTTCATGATAGTATTATATATGTATTATTGTGGCGGACTGGCGTCCCGTCCATGAGGCAAAATGTACGCCAAAGAAACTGGCAGGACGATCCTATGCTCCTTACGGAGTAATGTGGACTAAACATTATGCATATATATATTATAGACTATAAAACTTTTCGTCATGGATATAATTGCTCAGTATCTTATTATTTTTTATTTGGCATTGAAATGGCTGAATTATTAAGATTTTAGACTCTCTTGTTTTTTCCCATTAAATTAGCTGCAGATAACTCACGATTTTAATCGATTTTCATGCTGTGTTCTATCACGGAGTATGAAAATCGATATGCTTCGTTTAACGAAACTGTCGGTAATGGGGTATCAAACCTTCAGTGAACGGTAGTTTTTTTGGGGGGGAAAGGGCGCCATATTTATTGGCGTGAAATCCAATGGAAACATACTTCTGTGCATGTGTTCTTTTTTGTTTGTTTCATTCACTGGACTGCGGTTGTATTAAATCATCTTTATCGATGAATTTTCCAGTCTATTATATCGACTACAATATTTTGCATAAACAAAGTAGATACATATCTGGTGCTTATTTTGATCCCTATTTGGTCGTCCATATAAGGTTTTATCAGCAAAGTCAAGCAGGGTATAAAGGAATCTATTGACAACATGACAAAGTATCAAAACGTATTTTTGTTCTTCGCATTAATCTGCCATCCTACACCTATATATATATATATATATATATAACGTGAGAGAGTTAGGGGTTGGGGGTACAACCCACTAAGGGATAGTATCTATCCAGTATACTGCTGGGAGGGTACCCAATTATTGCTACACTAGTGCTATACTAGGTGCAATCAATGGGAGCGGGTACCACTATATATATATATATATATATATATATATATATATATATATATATATATATATATATATATATATATGTATATATGTATGTATATATATATATATGTATGTATGTATGTATGTATATATGTTTATATGTATATATATATATATATATATATATATATATATATATATATATATATATATATATATATATAAATATATATATATATATATATATATATATATATATATATATATATATATATATATATATATATATATATAAATATATATATATATATATATATATATATATATATATATATATATATATATATATATATATACAGACACATACATACATACACATACATACATACACATACATACATACATATATATATATATATATATATATATATATATATATATATATATATATATATATATATATATATATATATATATATATATATATATACATATATATATAGGAGCACTCCGTCGGTTACGACGACGAAGGTCCCAGCTGATACAATCAATGGAACAACTTGCTCGTGAAATTAACGTTCAAGCGGCTGACCACTCCACAGACACGTGTAACCTTAACGCAGTTCTCGGGGAGATTCGGCGTGACACAGAATGTGACAAGGCTGGCCTTTTGAAATACAGGTACTGCTCATTTTTGCTAGTTGAGTGGACTGGAGCAGTGTGAAATAAAGTGTCTTGCTCAAGGACACACCACGTCGCAGGGAATGGAACTCACGACCTTGCGATATCGTAAGCGAAATGCCCTAATCACTAAGCCACGTGCCATCATATCTATCTATCTATCTATCTATCTATCTATCTATCTATCTATCTATAGTTTTAAAAAAAACAATAACAAAAAAACAACAAAGTAAGGACGTGATACGGATAGTGTTATTGGACGCTCGGGAAAGGAAAGAGAGAGTGTATGACGTTTCGGGCGTAGCCCTTCGTCGGAAAGATGGAAAGTTCGGAGAATGGAAAAACGGAGAAAGAGGAAAATGGTACCGATGCCCACGAGGTTACATTGTGAAAATACCGGAAGAGGAGGTGGTGGGGGAAAAGTTCTTTCTAAGACAGGAGAGTGAAAAAGGGAGATGAATATCTGTGCGTGCGCGAGAGTCTGCGAGTGTGTGTGTGATAACAGAACGTGTGTGAGCGTATGTATGTATGTGTGTGTGTGTGTGTGTGTGTATGACGTAGTGGAAGGAATTAGTAGCAGGAATGGTTAGTGGATGCTTATAGACAGTGTTAAGTGGAAGGTCAACAGGCGGGTTTTTGAGTATGTGTGTGTTCGTGTTTGTGTGGGGTTGTAGGTGTTGGGTACGTGTACGTGTGTGTGTGTATTTTGTATGTGCGCGTGTGTGTATATATAAACAATATATGAGTATATGCATATATATGTACATGTATGTACATACCTTCATCTACATGTACATATAGATACATAACTGGGTACATGACGTGGCAAAAGAACATGGACAAAATGATAAACAAAGTACAACAAACAAGCAAGCCACATAGAAACATCTCCTGCATCAGCTGCCACCATTAAAACACCGGCGTTTTGAAGAATTAAATATATATATATGTATATATATGTATATGTTTATATATATATATATATATATGTATATATATATATACATACATACATGCAAACATATATATATATATACATATATATATATATATACATATATATATATATATATATATATATATATATATATATATATATATATATATATATATATACAAACACACACTTTAGGAAGGAAGTGGAAGACAAGACCTGCTTTTATCTGTCTCTTCTCAAAGCTCGTTTTTCCAGCGTTCACCACTTCAGATCGTCTTGGCTTAACAGCCTTCACCGTTCGTTTTTACTGTTTTGTTCTCACTGTCCTGTTTTTGTTACCACTTTCACCCTCCGCAAACAATCCCGAATTTTATTTAATTTGCTTTGCGGGAAGGACTGTTTTAACGAAGTCGCAGCTTGTCCTCACCTTCGAAACGCGGAGTAGATAAAACAGGGGACAACTGATGAAGGGAATGTTCTTTATGTTGCATGTCTCGGTTCTCTGTTTGTTTTTTTTCGTTGTTCGAAAAAAAGTTCGTTTTCTACAATTTTGTTTTTTGTATTCTCGTTTCTCATTACCTACTTTTTTTTTTGATGATCTGTGCCCATATATGCATGTATATATACATATATATGTAGGTATGTACATATATGTATGTATATATGCATATATTTATATATTATTTATATTATTATATGATCGAACGCCACGCATCTTTTTCCAAGTAAGTTTTATCTTAATAATTACGATGCACAATCTTGTTCTATCTCTTTTCTGTATATCTATCTCTCCCTCTTGTTCTTCTTCCTTTCTGTTTTTCTCTCCCACCCTTTCCCTATTCTTCTCCTCTCCCCTTCACCGTTCCATCTCTCTCACTCTTCCTCCTTGACTCTCTCGTTGATCACACGTGACTAACGGGCATTCTCTCTTTCTTCCACTTCCTTCCTAAAGACAAGACGTGCTTTTATCTGTCTCTTCTTAAACCACGTTTTTCCAGCGTTCACACTTCACAGTGCCGATATAACAATCACAGGTTCCACTACATTTTACAAAACGGATATGAAACAACTCGAGGAAAGATAACCATCACTTTTCGGTAAAAATACATGTAAACTTGACGGACGAGAAGCATATATCTAATGTGTCACCAGAAAGAAATCGCTAAGACATAATGAGACGTACTACGTCTCTAATCATCTGCCACATCTGAAGTGTGGAAAGCTGATAGGTAACTATAGGAAAAACTTAAAATAAAAAATGAATATATATAGAAATATGAAAGAGAATAGAGATAGAGAGAAAAAGAAAAACTAACAGCAAAAAGTAAATAACAAGAAAAACTCGAGCTGAAACAAAGAATAATACAAAAAAAAAAAAAATTAAAGTCGGGAAATAGCTTAACGTGAGGTTTATTTGGAATATATTATGAAAAACTAGAAAAGAGGTGTCTGCTTATATATATACATACATATATATATATATATATATATATATATATATATATATATATATAGAGTTATTAATATTTCTAAGTCTCTCTAAAGGAGACTACGGCAGCGGTACTGGAAATTAATAGTTATCGCCAAGCCAACATGGCAGTCCCAAAATTAGGACGAAAGCTGCCGTGAATTAGCTCCAAGAAGCCATCGCCTCTAGCTAGCTATGTGACACACGAAACCTGTGTCCTTTATAACCTTCGAACAGGGGAGGTCAGCAGTGTCCCCCTGCTGGTTTGGCATCTGCAGACTAGACTAGTTTCAGGGTGTTGCCCCTTGTCAATGCAGAGTAGCCAAGCCTTAGCCAGGCGGCGCTGCTGACTGTCTGCTCGAAGGTTATTTATCTAATTTCAGTGGAATCTATCCACTGGTTTTCAGAAATAGAGTTATTAATATTTCTAAGTCTCTCTAAAGGAGACTACGGCAGCGGTACTGGAAATTAATAGTTATCGCCAAGCCAACATGGCAGTCCCAAAATTAGGACGAAAGCTGCCGTGAATTAGCTCCAAGAAGCCATCGCCTCTAGCTAGCTATGTGACACACGAAACCTGTGTCCTTTATAACCTTCGAACAGGGGAGGTCAGCAGTGTCCCCCTGCTGGTTTGGCATCTGCAGACTAGACTAGTTTCAGGGTGTTGCCCCTTGTCAATGCAGAGTAGCCAAGCCTTAGCCAGGCGGAGCTAATTCACGGCATGTTGGCTTGGCGATAACTATTAATTTCCAGTACCGCTGCCGTAGTCTCCTTTAGAGAGACTTAGAAATATTAATAACTCTATTTCTGAAAACCAGTGGATAGATTCCACTGAAATTAGATAAATAACCTTCGAGCAGACAGTCAGCAGCGCCGCCTGGCTAAGGCTTGGCTACTCTGCATTGACAAGGGGCAACACCCTGAAACTAGTCTAGTCTGCAGATGCCAAACCAGCAGGGGGACACTGCTGACCTCCCCTGTTCGAAGGTTATAAAGGACACAGGTTTCGTGTGTCACATAGCTAGCTAGAGGCGATGGCTTCTTGGAGCTAATTCACGGCAGCTTTCGTCCTAATTTTGGGACTGCCATGTTGGCTTGGCGATAACTATTAATTTCCAGTACCGCTGCCGTAGTCTCCTTTAGAGAGACTTAGAAATATTAATAACTCTATTTCTGAAAACCAGTGGATAGATTCCACTGAAATTAGATAAATAACCTTCGAGCAGACAGTCAGCAGCGCCGCCTGGCTAAGGCTTGGCTACTCTGCATTGACAAGGGGCAACACCCTGAAACTAGTCTAGTCTGCAGATGCCAAACCAGCAGGGGGACACTGCTGACCTCCCCTGTTCGAAGGTTATAAAGGACACAGGTTTCGTGTGTCACATAGCTAGCTAGAGGCGATGGCTTCTTGGAGCTAATTCACGGCAGCTTTCGTCCTAATTTTGGGACTGCCATGTTGGCTTGGCGATAACTATTAATTTCCAGTACCGCTGCCGTAGTCTCCTTTAGAGAGACTTAGAAATATTAATAACTCTATTTCTGAAAACCAGTGGATAGATTCCACTGAAATTAGATAAATAACCTTCGAGCAGACAGTCAGCAGCGCCGCCTGGCTAAGGCTTGGCTACTCTGCATTGACAAGGGGCAACACCCTGAAACTAGTCTAGTCTGCAGATGCCAAACCAGCAGGGGGACACTGCTGACCTCCCCTGTTCGAAGGTTATAAAGGACACAGGTTTCGTGTGTCACATAGCTAGCTAGAGGCGATGGCTTCTTGGAGCTAATTCACGGCAGCTTTCGTCCTAATTTTGGGACTGCCATGTTGGCTTGGCGATAACTATATATATATATATATATATATATATATATATATATATATATATATATATATATATATATATATATATATATATATATATATATATATCTTTGTGTGTTTGTGTGTGTGCGTGTATGAGTATGCATGAAGTATCTATCTATCTATCTATCTATCTATCTGTGTCAGTTTGTATGTATGTATATATATATATATATACACACATTATGAACCACATATATTTAAAGTATACATGCACCTTTGATTACTATTTCATTCTGGTGCCCCCACCCAGTAGCCATTCAATGTTTAAAAGCTAGTTTTAGAGAAACTTCTTTCAAAATTCCTTTTTTGTTTTTCACACATTAACTTGTGTAAGTTGAACAATGTAAAATGTTAGAGAAAGAATCCTATTTGTTTCTTGCAAATAAATACCAATGCATGCATCTGAAGCAAAATTCTTTCAGGGGCCTTTAAAATACTATTGTGGATTCCCAATTTACTATTTTGTTGCATGGACCCCCAAAAAATCTTATAGAGACCCTCAGGGGCCATGTGGACCCTGGTTGAGAACCATTGGTCTAGACTAATATATCTCCAGCTTCAAACTAAAAGATGGCGTCTGCATGCATAACCGACTCTCTTAGTCACTCACCCTTCTAATTTAAGTCATACCGTATCAGTCCATCACTGAAGGTTCTGAAGTGTTCTTCACAATTCGATCATTGTTTAACCCATCTTGTATTTTGCCAAGGCCTTCTAGATAAACTCACTTCTCTACCATTATCTGACACCAGTTGCTCTTCATTTAACCACGGGTAATTATTTTGTTAATGTTTGTCTTATATTGAAGTTACCTAAAATACCTTACCTCTATTCGAATTTATTATCATGCTCGCTGATTTCAATGCAAACAAATCGTTCTTGTTGCCAACACCAATCTGCAAGTGATCAATAAAATCATCTTAAGGTTACTTCTCTATCATCCTCACCACCATTTACTACATACCATTTTCAAAGTATCACAACTCCTTCGATCACTCAAATCTAGCAAGGAAACTGATCCTGATAGTGTCCATTCCATGTTCTTCAACTTTTATATTCTGTAGTTCGTATTTCATCAAGTTATTCGTTTTTCTTTTCACTCTCCATACAAGGATCAATCTCAATATTTGAAAAAAAAAAAAAAAAATATCAGAAGCTTCAACTTCTTTGGCTCTTCCAGCTAACAGTATATCGCCTTCACTTCCTGCCTCTCAAAGATAAATGACACAGTTGTAAACAATCATCTCATTCACCACTCTAAATCTCATTCCACCCTATCTGATACCTATTATGGCTTCCGTAGAAGTATAAAAAGTGGTGACTTACAGTCAAATGTCAATCACCAGTGATCTCTTGTACATATGATTTTCGGCGAAAGTAATTTGCTGAACTGGATATCAACAAAGCTTTCTACACTGACTGGCCTGAAAAGTTTATAACTAAGATGCTTGTTTATGGGATTTGTTATCTCTCTCATTTTTTTAATCAGACGCTTCTTGTAAGGATGTGATTTTCCTAGGTCCATATTCCGTTTAAAATGTGCCTCATCTACTATAAGAAGAGGTAAATTTTATAATTAGTTAATTTGCTTCTTTTTATGGTGGTGTTATGTTAGATTTCGAAACTGAAATCATGAAATTAGAACAACCATAAAAATTAAAACTACCATAAAAATACTAAGGGAAAGATTAAATGAATAAAATGCAACACACGAACATAGACAAAAATGAGAATTGCTTTCCTGAAGATTCAGACTGGCATTAAATACTGAGGCCAAAGCTAATCGGTATAAATACCCTAATAGGTATAAATATATGTTTATAGACATAAATACTGTAGATATTCTAATTAAAACTACAGCTTTCACATTGACGGAAAAGCAAGAAAACTTTTAACAGTATTCGATAAACTTAAACAGATAGCCACACGATAAACAAATGCTTAAACAATCTTACGCAAGTTCCAATCGAATGAAAGAAAACGACATTATCACAATAAGGAAGAGTTACAATAATAATAGATTCATAATTATGGATTAAGACAAATATATTTCAATCTTTATTCAACAATATAAACACATTTAAACGAATTATTAAAGATAATATCACCCCTTTAAAAGTTAAACTGAATAAACTAATTAGAGCAATAAACACGCAAATAGGAGCCATTTATGCTCCCACTTGAAGGGAATTCAGCTCAACATATGCATCAGATACAGTCCCTATTGGAAATATACATAACACACACGAGACTACATTAATACACAACCAACAACCTCATAAAACAGAATACAAAATGCCATTGACGTAACCATAGACTAACACTAAATTTGGTATTATCAAAAACAAATTACTGTGATGTAAAATCGCTGACGAGTATTGATTACTAATATGATTCGATTGCAAATATAGTAATTGTAACGTTCACAACTCCTTCTGTTATGCTGGCCATTCATGCCCGACTTCCTCTCGCTAGCCACCATGCAACTGCAATTAACTTCACGAGATAATACAAGACAAAGCAAGGCAGAAAAATATGAGCGAGAGACCAATGAAACTCCTTGTAACACCAAAGATGAACTGAAGGCAAGGATAATAGCAGCATTCACCAACTTGAACAAGGAGAACGCCCAGAAGAGTTGCTGGAGATTCTGAAGTCATCTAGAGGCCGTGGCTGAAGCCAATGTCGATTTTATTGAATAAATTTATTCCTTAGGATTTTAAGATATTTTAATGTAATTTTGGTACATATGTCTGTTAAAAATTCATGATGTTTTCATTTTTGCGTAATTTAGACGATAGATTATTCACTGCACCCCGTATATATGTATCTGTCTGTCTGTCTCTTTCCTTCTCAAGTAGTCAGCGTGAAAAAACCTCATAATGAAAAAAAACTCATCATGATAAATTCTTATAAAGATTTTATCCTATATTATATTATAAATAATTAGAATATATTCAGTGCTGAATATTATTCTGTATAAGCACATGTTACTGAGATGCAACCGGATAAATTCAAATCTCTTTCACGGATATATAATGATGGACAGAAGTCATTCGTACTATGTTGGGTACATCGTGGTATGTTGATTCTTGTTTATTTTTATGTGTCTCGACCATACGTGTACTGATGAACAAAAGATGCAGCTTACTACACAGTTTTTGCTGTATTGATTGAGAAACCAGTGGTTTACCGTTAAGTTAAATGTTTTTAAGAGATTAATTTTGAAAGCTGCATTCCCTCGCTTTCGGTAAATATGTTGCTTATTTTTTGGTAGTTTTTGACTTATTTAGTCCCTCTAAGCGTGAGGCATTACTATATAGTTAATGCCCTTATATAAATTATATATATTTATGGAAAAAAATGAGTTTTTTTTCATTATGAGGTTTTTTCACGCTGACTACTTGATAAATTCTTATAAAGATTTTATCCTATATTATATTATATATATACACACGCCTTTTTTAATATGATGAATCAGAGAATATATATATATATATAGGCGCAGGCGTGGCTTTGTAGCAAGTAGCTTGCTTACCTACCACATGATTGCGGGTTTAGTCCCACTGCATGGCACCTTGGGCAAGTGTTTTCTACTATAGCCTCGAGCCAACCAAAGCCTTGTGAGTAGATCTGATAGACGGAAACTGAAAGAAGCCCGTCGTATATATGTATATATATATATATATACGTGTGTTTGAATGTCTGTGCTTGTCACTCCGCCATCGCTTGAAACCAATGTTAGTGTGTTTACGTCCTTAACTTTGCGGTGTTCAGCAGAGACGGATAGGATAAGTACTAGGCTTACAAAGAATAAGTCCTGGGGTCGATTTTCTTTGACTAAAGGCGGTGCTCCAGCATTGCCGCAGTCAAATGACTGAAACAAATAAAAGGATAAAAATAAAAGAATATATATATATATATATATATATATATATATATATATATATATATATATATATAACATAAATAATATATAAATATATGGATATATCCATACGTATATGTACATACTTACATCTATATGTATACATACATGCATATATGGGTACAGGACATCACAAAAAAACGTTAAACACAACGAGAAACGAAAACATAATGTCATATATATATATATATACATATATATATATATATATATATATATATATATATATATATATATATATATATATATATATATATATATATATATATATATATATATATATATATATATATATATATATATACATATATATATACATCTTATATCCCTTAGTCATTGCACGGTGATCACCATAAGCTTTAAGCTTATATAAAAATACCATTATTATTACTTAGAGGATTGTAAAACACGGCGCCGTATAAAAAAAAAGAACATTCGCACCGAAAGTATATATATATATATTAATTGTTTCGCTACGGTGGGTGGTTGCTGACTGTATAAACGCTTCGAGATGTTTCATGACGTAGGTCCCTTCTCTTCTTTTAAGCCCTCTTGATAGGTTATTATTTACTTTACTTACTTTTATGTATTTGTTTCGTGTAACACTCAGTCGCTTTGTTTGTTTTCCTATAAATCTTACATATCAGTTGCTGTTTCGTATTCGCTTCGTTATCTTCATCTTAATATAGTTGTTATTAACTTACCATTGCTTGTACAGTCAACCTGTTCCCAACTTCTCTACTTCTGTACATTGTTACTTTTATTAATAGCACTCGAGTGGCAGTAGCAGCAGTAGTAGTAGTAGTAGTAGTAGTGGTAGTAATAGTAGTAGTGGTAGTGATGTGATTCTGGTGGTGTTATAAATAATGATAGCAAAATTACCTCCACTACTACTACTACTACTACTACTGCTACTGCTGCTGCTGCTGCTGCTGCTGCTATTTTTATTGTTGTTTTTGTTGTCTTTTTCTTTTGTCATTTCATTATATGTAAACCCCGCGCATTGTGTCTTTGTATTGTCTTCCACATTCTTAGCTCTGGAGGCAATTAAAGAAATCATCATCATCATCATCATCATTATTATTATCATTATTGCTATTATTAACATCATTGCTTTATTATTATTATTATTATTATTATTATTATTATTATTATTATTATTATCATTATTATTATTATTATTATTATTATTATTACTATCATTCCATAGGATTGTGCAAAAAGCCAGACGAACTCCATGGCTGATAATCTCAAGTGACCCCGCCATCTTGTTTCATACAGACTCATACACACTCACACGCACGCACGCACACACGCATGCACACACACACACGCACGCACGCACGCATGCACGCATGCACGCACGCACGCACGCACGCACGCACGCACGCACGCACGCACGCACGTACGCACTGACACTCAAGCATTCTGAAGGAGTCTCTTCATCACATCTCAGCAAGGTCACTATATTAACACCTAACATTATTTCAGACGTACTCCCCAGCTATTCACAAACCATAACCGAAATCATGTTTTTCCTTGTTTAGTCAAGATGACACTTTATTTTTGATAATCTCAAAATGGAAAAAAAAAAAAAAGAATAGAGGGAAAATAGTTACGAATATATTCAAGCATTGCGCATATAAAGTGTATATAAAACACACACATGCAAACATACACACATATGTACGTACATACAAGCATACTTACACACACACAAATATTGTGTGTGTGTGTCTGTGTGTGTGTGTGTATAAATATATATATTTTTTTAACTGCGGCAATGCTGGAGCACCACCTTTAGTCGAACAAACCGACCCCAGGACTTATTCTTTGTAAGCCTAGGACTTATTCTATCGGTCTCTTTTGCGGAGCCGCTAAGTTACGGGGACGTAAACACACCACCATCGGTTGTCAAACGATAGTGGGGGACAAACACAGACAGACCGACATATACATACATACATATATATATATATATACATATATATATGTATGGGGCTTCTTTCAGTTTCCGTCTACCAAATCCACTCACAAGGCTTTCGTCTTCCCGAGGCTATAGTAGAAGACACTTGCCCAAGGTGCCACGCAGTGGGACTGAACCCGGAACCATGTGGTTTGTAAGCAAGCTACTTACCACGTAGCTACTCCTGTGCCTGTACATATGGATTGTGTATATATTACTGCATTACCTCTGGATATCCTTGTTGCTTATTTTGACTTATATATATATATATATATACATATATATATATATCTGTAAAAATATGTGACACTTATTCAGTAGCCATGATAAAACTCCGAGTTTCCGATGCCCGGGCGGTGTTCCGCTCCGACCATCTCTTCAGTTATCCAGCGACCGGAGGTTCTATTTCTTTCTTTTGTTACCACTCCTGCCAAATATATATATATATATATATATATATATATATATATATATATATATATATATATATATATATATATATATATATATATATATATATATATATATATATATATATATATATATATATATATATATGTATATTACTAAGGTTAGCTCTCTGAGAATATATGTCAGGTATCGATCTTCTGGGCCGCCTCTTTAATCTGCACCAATTTGCTGCCAATTCAAAAGTTTTCCAGTCTCTTATTCATGACCTCCTTTATGCAGATGACTGTGACTTAGTCAGTCATACAATGGATGGCATACAAATACTTATGAATCGTATTTCTGCTTCTTGCAAGGCATTTGGACTCAGCATTAGCATGGACAAAACTGTTGTAATGTTCCAGTCTGCACCAGAAAATCAATATGTGGAACCAGCTATCTTGGTTGAAGAAACAATGCTGAAAGTGTTAGATATCTTTGTCTACCTGGGCAGCACACTTAGCTGTTCTTGCTCCCTGGATGATGAAATATCTTTCAGGCTGCAGAGAGCAACTGATTCCTTCCGGTCTCTTCAGTCTCGTGTCTGGTCCCAGCATGGCATCACAAAACAAACAAAAATTGCTGTGTACCGTGCATGTGTACTGACATCGCTCCTTTACTCATGTGAGACATGGACCCTTTACAAACGTGATGTAAAGGTACTTGAACTCTTTCATCAAAGATGTCTCAGACACATTCTGAATGTTGGCTGGGCCTTAAAAACTCTAGACACACAGGTCCTGAGGACAGCTGATATCTTGAGTATTGAGGCGAAGGTGCTCAAGCACCGGTTACGTTGGACTGGACACATTATTAGAATAAAGGATAGCAGGATCCCTACGTAAATGATATATGGGGAACTTATTAATGGAAAGAGACCCCGGTAGAAACCAAGGCTGTGACTTAAGGACAGTGACAAGACCTCATTAAAGGCCTGTGGTATGCAGAAGACTGACTGGGAGAGCAATGCCTGTCATCGCCACAGATGGAGGAAGCAGGTCAAGGAGGGGGTCGACAGTTTTGAGAAAGCACTATTCTGCATGAAGAACTTAAGCGTGCTGCTCGAAAGCGCAGTGCTGGTGTAGTGAATGAGGAATGCTTGGTTAGCAATATTTGCAGTAGTGTATGCTTGTCAAGAGCAGGGCTCATTAGCCACCAACGGAGCCGCAAATGCAAAATAATAGTTAGTCCTAGAGTGCACAATGATTCTGAATGTCAGCAATAATCTTCCTCGGTCACGAGTGGACGGCCATCATATATATATATATATATATATATATATATGATATATCATGTTTGCATTTATATATAATGTGTGTTTATGTGTATATATATATATATATATATATATATATATATATATATATATATATATATATATATGTTCAAGGCGGTGCCCCAACATGGCTGCAGTCTAATGACTGAAACAAGTGAAAGATAAAACATTATATATATATATATATATACGACGGGCTTCTTTTATTTTCCGCCTACCAAATCCTTTCACAAGAATTTGGTCGGAACAGAGTTATAGTAGAAAACATGCCCAAGACGCCACACAATGAGACTGAACCCAAGATTACATGGTTGGGAAGCAAGTTTCTTACCCACACACTCAAGCTTGCACCTACATACATGTATGTATACACGCACACGCGCGCGCACATGTACTTATCTTCTTTTATCTTTTGTGCTTTTTTCTTGTTTCAGTCATTCGACTGTGGCCATGCTGGGGTATCGCCTTGAAGGGCGTTAGTCGAACAAATTGACTCCAGG
Organism: Octopus bimaculoides; assembly: GCF_046866305.1. Classification (NCBI taxonomy): domain Eukaryota; kingdom Metazoa; phylum Mollusca; class Cephalopoda; order Octopoda; family Octopodidae; genus Octopus; species Octopus bimaculoides. Next base: position 150,727,048 of record NC_142928.1, read on the forward strand.
ACTTATTTTTTAAGCCAAGTACTTATTCTATTGGTCTGTTTTGTCGAATCGCTAAGTTACGGGGGACATGAACACACCAACACCGGTTATCAAACAGTTTGGGTCACACACACCCACATACGCGTATGACGCACACACAGATATTTACATGTATACATATATATATACGACGGGCTTCTTTCAATTTTCATCTACCAGATCCACTCACAAGGCTTTGGTCGGCCCGAGGGTATGGTAGAAAACATTTGCCCAAAGTGTCACCCAGCAGGACTGAACTCGGAACCATATGATTCGGAAGCAAGCTTCTTAGTATACATCCACTCCTGCACACACATACGCAGGCCCACACACACACACACACACACACATACAAGAGTAATCCCTCCATACACACATACGCACGGCGGGCTTCTACGGAGTTTCCTCTACGGTATTCATTCATATGCATTAGTACGGTAGAAGTCATTTGCCCAACGCACTACGCTGCGGGAATGAACCAGAAACCACGTGATCACGAAGCAAATGTTTGAAGTACACCATCATGCAAATGACCTTGTATTTCGTACCAGTTGCGAACTTGGTCGATCTAATCGACTGGCCCTCTTCCCCAAATTTTCGGGCCTTGTGCCTAAAGTAGAAAAGAATACGTTAGCACACCGGACGAAATGCTTAGCAGCATTTCGTCTGCCGTTACGTTCTGAGTTCAAATAAAGAAATAAATATTATAGACATTATAAGGCGGTGAGCTGGCAGAAACGTTATCACACCGGCCGAAATGCTAAGAAGTATTTCGTCTGTCTTTACGTTCTGAGTTCGAATTCCACCGAGATCGACTTTGCCTTTTCATCCTTTCGGGGTCGATAAATTAAGTATTAGTTGCTTACTGGGGTCGATCTAATCGACTAGCTCCCTCCCCTAAAATTTCGCGCCTTGTACCTACAATAGAAAAGAATATTGATTCATTATATATAAATAGAATAAATAGTCAGCAACTGGCCGTTATTATAATCGCACGTATTCACCAATGGGTGATTAATTCTACTTTCGGAAACTGAACATTTTTATTATCCACGAGAACAGTTGAATCGATAAATAGTCGAATAAATTGTTTTACTATTTCATTGCATCCTATCTTAGTTCAACCGTATCAGAGACGATTTACCCTTTTGTCCGTCTAAGGACGGTAATTTATGATTTACGTCAATGTTAAAAGTCAATATCCACGCCTCAATTCCTTTCTTTTTCGTCAGTGAATTCAAGCGGCATTAAAGGGAATATAAACTGTGTTAAAATCTCGGATGGCTGAGAGTTAAAACTCTATTTAAGAGCCCCAATCCTCCCACATATTTCGTTGCCTTTTGACATTTTCTAGCTGCTGTTGGAAGATTTTTATATCTTCCTCAGCGGTGCCAGTCGACATGCTTCGGCAAAAGTGATTCTTCTGTTTCTTTGCCTTTCTCGATTTCTTTTCAAGATTATTACAAGACACTGATAACATTGTCTATTGTTCCTTTCATCTGGTTTGCATGAATGAGAAATGTTCTTAACATTTCAGTATGGTCTGTACAGGTCGAAATATTTGCTGTTTCTCTTTTAAAGCAAGCACTGAATAAACCTCGGGGAAATGAGTGAGAATGAGTGTGAAATAACTTCCACAAGTTTGTTAGCAAGTCTTTGGAAAATTCACACGCTTTGGAAGTGACCTTGTAACCTAAATAAAATGTCGAAAGGAAAAGAGGATAATAACGGAAACAAAGCAATCGTGATGAAGATGAAAATATGATGATGGTAATTGTGATAGGAATGATGATGAATAAAGAATAAAGAGGAAAATGCCTATGGTTATATTGTTTATTATTATATGCTTATGTGCATATGCTTGCGTGTGCATATGTGTACGTATGTGTGCATGTATATGATTGCATGTACATATGCACATATGCATGTAAATACATATGTATCATGCTTGGATACATATGCACACATTTAAACACGCACCCACTCATTGGTTTATATGTGTGTGGGTATGTGTATGTGTTACGCGTTTTTGTTGATTTGTGTGTATGTGTATACGAATGTTTATGCAAAAAATTATTTTAATTAGAGCATTATTTTGTGATTAGTACCAGTCCTAAGAATATCGATTTCAAATTTTGGTACAAGGCCAGCAATTTCGGGGAGGGCATAAGTCGATTACATCAACCGCCAGTGTCCATGAATAGGGTGGTTTCAAAATACATAGAAAGATGAAATACTAGGATCATAGCCGCCATATACATTGGGATCAATGTGGATTATTGGCCCATTTCAATTTGTGGCACTCTACGGTCAATGAAAACAGAGAAATGATCCACGACAACATTTGTCAGGCAGGATCTACATACGCATCCAGATCCGATGGGTCCCCGAAATTACGAGATGATCCTGGAGTCATATTTCATTGTGGTAGTGAAGAGACGGTTGTTTAAACTGGTGGTGTTGAGCAGAAAGCCTAAGTGCTAAATGTGTGAGAGTAAGGAACATGTGAGGACCTACTGTCCAGGAAAAAGGTGCCGCATTTTTTATGGCTTTACTAGAAGAGAAAGGGCAACATCAGTCCTTTTTACTGGGAGATCCTAGTCTGATTAGAGGAAGGGAAGAAGTTATTGTCGAGTCGGTAATCTGGTCTGAATGCCCGCAAAACAACGAGCACTAGAAGTCAAGATGTGGTATTAAACCGAGTGACTAATTAAGTTTAGCACCCAAGATCAAATACAGTCCGACTGGATTTCATACAGTTTCAATTTGCCCCGTTTCCCCTACATGTAGAATAGAACTCGGACCACGTGATACTGAAGCAAATTTCTTGACAACGAACCTATGCTTAGTCCATTCCTAAAACCTGTATGAATATTTTAACTGAGAAGACAGAGGCGAGATGGAAGAAACGGCGGAACGTTGAAGTTAATACTATATGATATTTAGTTTCGTAACTTTTTTTTAATATATATTATGTTCACTTCAAGCCACGATCAACAATGTTTTTTAGGAAACGTGGGTTGATAAAATAATTACCAGTTTTTGTTGCACTATTGTTTAGCCCAAGATTGTTATAAGGAAGAAGACATGTGATTAAAAACGTTCCAGACATGATCATCTTACCGTTTTCCAACGCACCTTACCGTACGACCACGTTGCTCAATGTATCCTTCCTTTTTCTGTCAGACGGTAGAAGGTAATTTGAAGGATATTAGTTGCTATTTCTAGTAGTCTCCCTCATTGAGTCGAATAGTTACTAGTAATACGATAAAGTTGGTGCAATCGACTGTAACCACTTCCTACAACAATCTTCCTTCGTGCTTATGTAAGCAGTCAGTACTTTGGGTGGGAAGTGCTAAGTTATAACGTTTAGGCTTTCCCAAGGACTTTAGCGATTTAAGTGACAGGAAATGGCTGTAACCATTTCGAAACATGATCACGGACTCCGTGCTCGAGAGATTACTTCTTACTTTTGACATACGTCATGGGAAATGCTTAAAACAATGGCTTCCATTTACATGTAGCATGCATTATAAGATATAAATAGCTCCCAGTATTTCATTGGTACTTTATTTCATCGACTCCGGAAGAAAGAACGGTTAAATTGGTCCTGGTGGGATTTGAACTCAGACCACAAAGGACCATAATTGTTAATATAGTTTGGCACAAAATTTAACCATATTTTATCATTCGTATCAACAAGATTGCATATTGCTAAAAGAGAGGAAACGAGATGGGTTTAGTTTATTCCTGTTACGAAGTCATGAAAACCCTAAATAAAACAAAACAGCTTTTAGTTAAGTGGGAACGTTGTGTCCATCACCAATTACAGTGTTTCCAACACTAGTGGGTAGGTGGGAGGAGAAATATATCCTCAAACCAGAGATCTGGCCCTAACGATTGCAACAGAATGGACTACGCTAAAATTGCCGAAGGTGCCATTTGGTGTTTATAGGGCGACGGATGAAGTCTACCATCCAAATAGGCCCAACACACACACACACACATATATATATATATGCGACAGGCTTCCTTGTTACAAGGACGAACAACACTCAACCACGTTAATGTCATTAGGTGACGCATCTCAGTTGCAGCCGCTTGAAGACGATTATATGCGATTACATCAACTCCAATATATTGCTGGTACTTATTCACAGCTTATAAAATAGTATATAATTAGTTCTATTTTATCAACCATGGATAAAATAACATTAATTTTACTTTAAAATCATCATTAAGAATAAAAATATAGAAAAATAAATAGATATAAATAAAAAGCAACCAAATCAAAAGCTGTGAAAAAAGATAAAATTTTTTCAACCTAAAATTAACTTCCCTCTGGAATCCCCAAATTTGCCCTAGAATCCTGAATTTTACCTAAAAGCAAAAGAATTGTAAGTCAAGATCTTCATTGAGTTCAAGAAAAAATACTACAGAGGAAGTAACGACAGTACCACTACGCCGAAGGGTGATACAAGAAATAGCAGCCAGATCTCCCTTACAGTAGCTTATCATCTTAATTAAATAAAAAAGGTCACAAAGGTCAATAAAGTTACTGATATATAAACAGATGGGCTACTCATGGGTGGAACGCCTTTGATCATAAATCTATCTGCTTTATCAGGTATGACCTGAGACTAAACGACAACAGCAGCAACAGCAACAGTAACGATAAAGATATTAATGTCAGTGGTAGAGGTTAGATATAAAGGTCAAAAGGAATAAAAATGAAACCACGATCATTAATACAAGGCTGTGGCAAGGGCTAGTGTTGCTTTTAATTTTTATTACAGTCATCTCATCTGTTATAATGAAATAATCACTACACATTTAATGATATATAAATCAGTTTGCTAAGGCGGCTAGGTAGCTGAATAGTTCTCGCATATAACAAATTGTTTAACGCTATTTCTTCCGGCTTCAAATTCTGAGTTCAAATCACACCGAGGTCGACTTTTATTATTTCGTGGTCGATAAAATAAGCACCACTAAAATACCGGAATCGATACAATCGTCTGACCTTTCGCCTTCAAAAAATTGCTGTCCTTGTACCAAAAATTAGAAAGAATATAAATTAGTATGTACTTTGTATGACATGTAATTATATTAGCTTGATTAAACGAGAAAGATAGGTGATGAATCATGGTTTCACGGTAAGCAAGCTTTTTGCCGCTCTCTATTTCTTAGAATCAATTATTCATATAAACTATATTGTAGTAGCATAAGAGGCTGTTAGTCTCTGTGGCAGCAATCATTTATGAAAATGAAATTTCCGTCTTGAAATGTTGCAGGATTTTTTTCCTAAACTAATACAAGTATGTATGTGTGTGCGTTCATGTGTGTCTATTATTATTGTTATTTAATTTTTACAAGGAGTGACAGTGACTTTAAAGTACATTGCCGCTGCTCTTGTAAGGGTTGAATAAACATGTACTCGACTAAAAAAAATAAAAATAGAAAGTCCTTTATAAAGTATAATATATTTGAAAAAAAAGGAATAAAAATGGCTTTTCTTATAATTTTTTCACTTTAATAATTAATTGGTTATAAGTTGAACATCTATTAAAGCGGAAAAATGATCAGAAAAGCCATTTCTAACCACATGGTACCAGGTTCCGTCCCACTGCGTGGCACTTTGGGCAAGTGTTTTTTTACTATAGCCTCGGGACGACTAAAGCTTTGTGACTGAATTTGGTAGACGGAAAACTGGAAGAAGCGCCCGTCGTATATATATATATATATATATATATATATATATATATATATATATATATATATATATATATATATATATATATATATATATATATATATATATATATATATATATGCATAAGTGTGTGTGTGTGTGTGTGTGTGTGTGTGTGTATTTGTGTGTCTGTGTTCATCCCCCACCATTGCTTGACAACCGATGTTGTTTACATCCCCATAACATAGCGGTTTGACAAAAGAAACCGACAGAATAAGAACTAGGCTTACAAAGAATAAGCCCTGGGGTCGATTTGTTCGACAAAAGGCGGTGTTCCAGCATGGCCGCAGTCGAATGACTAACAAGTAAAAGGGTATATATATATATATGAATGGCCGGATAACTGAAGAGTTGTTGGTGTGGGTTCCCACCCCGGCATCCAAAACTCGGAGTTTTATCATGGCTACCGAATAAGTGTCACATATTTTAACAGATAAATTCCTCTATTTACATAATATCGAGGTCTCTTTCTTTCTTTTGTTGTCCTTTCTATGTATATATATATATATATATATATATATATATATAACAAATAATAAATGAGTATATACATATATACGTACAGGTATGTGCATACCTACGTCTACCTGTATATATAGGTGCATATCTGGGTACAGGACATTGCAAACAAAACGTAGACAAAAAAATAATAACTAGAGTACAGAAAACACACAGGCCACATAGAGAACATTTTCCTTCATCAGCTACCCCCATTCTAACACAGACGTTTCGAAGAGTTAGGGCAGGACGCATCGTTAAAATGGCTCTTCCCACGGACCACAAACTAAATTTGTATACACAAATTAAATTTGTACCATGGAGGAATGTACGGCCAGACGTGAAAAATTATGTGTATATTGAACGCTGTGAAGTAAAGAACCGGAAGCGGGACGAAGTAAGTTCGCGTGTTTGCTCGGCGATAGGTAAGCGAGGGGTAAGGAAGAGAGAGTGGTAGAGGGAGAAACAAAGGGAGGAAGTAGAAAATAGGTGAGCAATGAGAGAAAGAGAGGAAGAGAGAAATATAGTAGTAACAGAAGGACGAACGAGAGGGGGAAAGAGAGAGATATAGTAGTAACAGAAGGAAGAACGAGAGGGGTAAAGAGAGAGATATGTAGTAGTAACAGAAAGAAGAAAGAGAGGGGGAAAAAGTTATAGAGATAGAGAAAGATGGAGTCGTGTCAGAAAATATAAAGTTCAAAAACTACTTACAGGGATGACGCGGGCGTTCGATCATGTAAAACAAATAATAAATTTTCCGTGTTTTTATGACTGAAACAACCCTCAGTATACTAAATATTTCTAGTAAACGACGAAGAATACAATGAAGATTTTCTATTATAAATGTAACCTTTAAATTTATACAAAAAATTTTCTAGCACAAATTTATGACAAAAGTAATGCGCACAGAACCATTCAAGGGGTGCAAAACACTCATTTATCGTAAACTAGACGACATCTATCTATCTATCTATCTATCTATCTATCTATCTATCTATCTATCTATCTATCTATCTATCTACCTATCTATCTATCTATCTATCTATCTATCTATCTATCTATCTATCTATCTGTCTGTCTGTCTGCCTGCCTGCCTGTCTGTCTGTCTGTCTGTCTGTCTGTCTGTATATCTATATATCTATCTATCTATCTATCTATCTATCTATCTATCTATCTATCTATCTGTCTGTCTGTCTGTCTGTCTATCTATCTATCGATATATCAATGCATGTGTTGCGCATACAGGGACACACTCACACACGCGCGCGCTAATACTCAACCATTTAATCTGGTGTCGTTTAACGCAAGACCAACCATATAAATTTAAGTGTTCCATCTATATGCTTTTTATTTTAATTTCAGGCAATATACCCGAGACAACAGTCAGTATCCGACATTGTTTTCCCTTTTCAAAAGAGGTAGGATGTGATTTTGATTAGTATTTGGCTGTTACTTCTAGCAGGTCCAGAAATCACATAGAGCCTTCGTCGCTGGCTTCCTAATAATTCTAGGAACATAGTGAAGTGATTCAAATAGATTTAGCTCACCTTTTCAAATTAAACTTATTACGGTAGCAATACAATGTACCTTATCAATAAATATATGAATACAGAGTCAAATTCATATAAATGAAATCTCGCAGTGAACTTAATTCCACAAGGGCCATTTCAGCATACCTGAATGCCGAAAACTCTTGTAGATTTTCCATATCGAGAAAAATCCGATATCAAAATAATCGTTAAAATCTATCAATAGACAAAAAGGGATCATAAGCGAATCCTTTCTTAGTGCATCATATTCTGAATAAATTATAAGTAACACTGAATAAACCGTAGCATTATTTAGTAAATCAATTAAGTCACACACACATAATTGACATTATAATTACTAATTACTTGTTCAATTCAATAGATAACTCGAAAGACCTTATGTAGTGACTCGACCTGTAAGGTATAGGAGTTAAATCTTTTTCAAATTACACTTGACACTGTTAAAAATCATCATAGGCTACACTGGATAATGTAACTCCGATACACTTCATAGAAATTATTAGATTATTTTCTCATACACTCACTCATACATATACATACACATACACACACATACACATACGCACACACGGGCAATTATTTGCATGCATACAGATGGATCTATGTGTTAGTGTCTACGGATGTGTGTGTGTCTGTGTCCGAAAGACAGTATGTACATGAGTAGAAATACATAAATACTTGGAACAATAAAACGATATATGATCATTCACACACGTTAAAATTTACAGACACCCACAATATGTATCGACACATCTAGATATGTTCTCGTTCGTGTGCATACATACAACATTACTTACATAATGTGACAGGGTTTTAAAAAACAATATATTGCTCGCTTCCTGTTAGGGGTCGAACAAACGTCACTTTATTTTATTTTATCATCATGTTTGTTTATTTTCATTAATCAAACTCCTTATTTTGCTAGTAACTCTATCTGTAACTAACCGACAATTCACGTGCGGCAACGGAAAGAAAGTTTATTTTTCATTGCGATATGTTACATACGTCGCCTTTTGATAACCATCACATCTTTGCCTGTACTAAAATAAATAATAAAAGTAACATAAAATAAGAAAAAGGAAGCTCTACTCCTGTAAATCTGGTTTTATAATGTAAAATATTCTCTTTGTAAGTTAGAGCATAATTTTGTTTCTTCTTACGACAATTACTAAAGCGATTATAGTAACATGGCGGTAAGTTTCCAGTAAGCAGAATGCATTATTTCTTGTTTACTTCTTTGTTATCACTATTTTACTACTGTAAGAAATCCAGTAACGGCGTAGTCTGGGTAAGTTTAGTGTCGGTACAACAATTATATATATTTAAGTTAAATTGCGAGCAAAACCAAGGGATAAAAAATGCAACGCAAAAGACTAGAAGGAATAAAGAGTCAATGTATTATGCTGTGAATGAAAGTAAAAGTATTAAGGATTCAGTTATTCGCTTTTTGCCTATGCAGATGAAATATATACAAATTTAAAATAAAAAGTGTTTTCGTAGTAGAAAGAATACTTACTATTATTATTATTATTATTGAGTGAGAGAGCAGTGCATACCATCAAAGTGACACTGGGGTAAAATATACGAAGTCCATTATACCCATCATGACTATAAGGGTACACCAGGCACATGCATCACAAACTTTATGTGCGCGACATGGTGACCTCATATCAAGATAAACAGCGCATGAGCTCGTAGGTGGGGCTCAGTTAGAATTTTCTTCAGGTCGAGTAGCCCATCCCATTCAAAAGGTCCCTGAATAAGGTTTGTTTAAGGATGTTGAGCAAAACACCCATGTTTCCAAAGGTGAATTATTCAAACCCCAAAGAATTCCTCTCAACACATGGCTATGATGCTCCCCCACTTCTTCTGCTCATGATCAGAAATGCACATATCGTCAGCCACCACGGGACATGCTCAACTGGTTAAGGTCAAACAACTGGCAAGCAAATCTGTGGTATTGAGCAGAATATTTGCTGTAGCCCATCTTTTATACTAAGACAAAACAATGTACATGATAACACTTGCAATCAATTAAGATCAGAAGCCATGAGAGCCACTGCCTGGTACTGCATCCGAATATAGCCACTGCCTGGTACTGCATCCGGGCATACTGCCTGGTACTGTATCCGGGCATACTGCCTGATTATTATTATTATTATTATTATTATTATTATTATTATTATTATTATTATTATTATTATTATTATCATCATCATCATCGTTATTGTCATTATTATTGGCGACCTTTATCTCAATATTCAATATCTGTACACCACACCTAACACACACACACACACACACACACACACACACACACACACACACACACACACACACACACACACACATTCTTTCTCTTTTTCTCTCTCTTTTTCTCTCTCTCTTTTTCTCTCTCTCCCTCTCTCTCTTTCTAAATATGTGTGTGTGTGTGTGTGTGTGTGTGTGTGTGTGTGTGTGTTGTGTGTGTAACACATATATACAGAATGAGGTGAATAAATTGTCTAAATTACGCAAAAAGGAAAATAATGCTGACATCTCGTTTCAACAGTTATATTTACCATATTTACAGAAAAGTATCTTGAAATGCTAAAGAGTAAATTTATTCAATAAAATTGCCATTGGCTTCACCCACGGCCTCCAGATGACTTCGGAATCTCTTGCAAGTCTTGTATACAGTCTTTTTGTTTAAATTGGTGAATGCTGCCATATTCCTTGCCTTCAGTTCATCTTTGCTGTTACAAGGAGTTTTGTTGGTCTCTCACTCAACTGCGCCCCACACAAAATAATCAAGGGGGTTGCAGTCTGGAAAGTTAGGGCGTCAGATGTTAGGAGTGAAGTGGTCTCAGAAATTGTCTGACAGCCATGAGGGGGTTTTCCTGCTTGTGTGGCATGGTGCAGAGTCCTGTTACCACAGATAGAGTCTTCCAACAGCCACCCTTTTGACCAAGGGCAGTACTACCTCCTCCAGACACTTGATGTAGGCCTGGCAGAAATTTTTCTCGTCTGAGAGAAACCAAGGTATGTTCGGTTGGAAGGGATGCTTGAGTTTGTTCAAAAGCTTCGTAGCGCTGTCTTTCCTCTTGTTCTTGATGGGATAAAAATTGATCCTTTCTCATCTTGTATGAGGAATACCGAATATCTTTATGCACTACCTACCTGATAAGAAACTCAAACACCCCTATGTCCCTGGCGCTGGACCTGATTGACTTTCAAGGATCGTTGTCAATTATGGCCTGGATCTCACCAACAAATTCAGGAGTTCTTTTCTTATCAGAATGATCAGAGTAAGTTTTCCGAGCAGCCGTGCCTTCGTAATCACCATTAGACAAATCCAATTCTTTTCGAATCCTCTGCACTGTCCTCAGATTGACACCCAAACAACTGAAATGTTCGTACTGGAGCTTCCGGTGCCAATGCCAAGCAGCACAGCAAGTCATTTCTAAATTTCTGGCAGAGTGAATAGTGTCATGGTACTGTTTTTCTCACAGACGGTGCCTAACTGACCCTACTATACTGTGTAGTCGACAAAATCAAAAACAAACAATGCGCATGCGTGAAATAAGAAATATAAAATGGCGACAATTTACCCATCGCACCCTGTATGTGATGTAATATGTGTGAGCGTATGTGTGTAATGGGAGCTTTTTTTAATGTAAGAGTGGATCCCAAGGGGATGAAGTGCTGGGAAGATTTTGTGAACAACTTGTACTTTTTTTATTTTATAATTTTTGATATCAGAATGGATTCTATTTTTGTTAATCTTCGTTAATATTTCCAGACACACTGAAACAGAATTAGCAACAGAAAGGCATCATTTCTTAAATCAATGTCTACTTAAAGTAATTAAAGCAATTATTCTATAGATCTGGAGGTCAGTCATATGGAATTACGATGAGATCAAATTACTAACGAAAGTGAAAACTAGAATTCCATTGTAATATTGTGACATTTCCAGATATGGCAATATTGAAATTCAGTCGCTCTTTACAGAATTATATATATATATATATATATATATATATATATATATATATATATATATACAAAGCATAGCTGTTGGTTTCAAATTTTAGCACAAGGCCAGCAATTTTTCGGGAAGGGGTCAGTCGATTAGATCGACCTCAGTGTTCAACTGGTACTTATATTATCAACCCCAAAAAGATGAAAGGCAAAGTCAACCTCGGAGGAATTTGAACTCAGAACGTAAAGACGGACGAAATGCCGCTAATAATTTTGCCCGACATGCTAATGATCTTGCCAGCTCATCGCCTTATATACAGCATAGATATTTCGCGGAGGAGCGTCAGTCGATTAGTTCGACCCCAGTGCTCAACGGGTACTTATTTTATCTACTCCGAAAGGATGAAAGGTCAAGTCAACTTCGACGGAATTTGAACTCAGAACGTAAAGACGGAGGAAATGCCGTTAAGCATTTTGACCGATATGCTAACGATTCTGCCAGCTCACTGCTTTGAATAGAGCATAGACATTAAGGAGCCAACAAAGGAGCCCCGTACACCGTCGTTCGCAATTACAAACAAATCAACCTCGTGTCATACTACGATACCACCTTTAAGTGTTCACTTGAACAAATCGATTCCAGTACATATTTTTATAAGTCTGCTGCATAATTTATCGATTTCTTATGTCGAACCACTAAATTATGTGGATGTAAACAAACCAAGTTCAGTTTGCCAAGCAGTTTTTTTTTTTATTGCGATACGTATTTTATTTATGAATGAAGCATAGAAGGAAGGAACGTTGTACATGGTTACTTGAAATAACAGACAAGTTTCCCCCAAGTCACACCTTTGCTGTGCTACAAAAGGGTGGTTATATTGGTAATATTTAAAAGATAATTTCACCTTTGCTGGAAGAAATATGAATGTATTAATTTGTTCAAATTAGGGCTGTTAAGGGGCTGCTCATTTATCGCTTACTTGTTTTAGCTATTGGACTACGGTCATGCTGGGGTACTGTCTTGAAAGGGTTTAGTTGAACAAGTCGATCTCAGTACATACTTTTATTAGTGTGGTATTCTAGCGATTTCTTTCGACAAAATTTTAGGTTACAGGAATGTAACCAAGGTACACACACACACACACACACACACACACACACACACACACACACACACACACACACACACACACGCACACGCACACACACACATTACGGGCTTCTTTCAGTTTCCGTCTACGAAATTTACTCACAAGGCACTAGTCGGCTTAAGGTGCCGCGTAGTAGGACTGGACTCGAAGCTAGGTGGTTGCAAAGCAAACTTCTGAAATCAAACAGCCATGCCTGCGCTTAACAACAACAACAACAACATTTCATAATCAATTCCAGATTAAATGATGGGGGACGATATACGAGGTGGTGCTGAAAAATTCCTGGCTTTAAGAGTGTCGCGAAGGCCTGATTGCTGGCCCAACCTTCCGCGTTCTTTTACAGGGCTCAGAAAAACTGAAGGACCGCTGCATTAAGTGTGTGAATCTGAGAGGGAATGTGGTGAATAAAA
>NC_142928.1:150745389-150750389 GCF_046866305.1 Octopus bimaculoides
CGTGGGCCTGCATTCGACTTTTACTGTCAAAATGTTTACATACTAATAGATCTATGTATTTGCTTCGAGATATACTATTACAAAACGTATTAGTTCACGTACTCTCAAAAGTTTATAAAATTCTTATGACGTTAACAAATTAGGATATCAATATATTTGCAGATACTTGCCTAGCTGCTTCTAACGGTGCTGCCAGGTAGAGTTTGCATAGAGCTAGTGAAGTTTTTATTTTATGAGTTAACTGATTTTAAGTAATATAGGAACTGGAAAATATGTAGCATATGGATGTGAAGTAGGTATCATAGATAAAGCATAGGCCAACGACGATCTGATAGATCCTGAGATGATAATGGCTTGGAATAGGTTGCGTTTGGAGTTAAGAAAGAAACCATGAATATTTGGAATGTCTATGTATGATCAAAGTTGCGTTTAGGACTTGATGGTGGAAAGAAGTGAGGTTCATTAGGCATTCTGTTCATGCACCGGTGGCACAAATGTGGGACGACACAGGAAGCCAAGAAGGGTTAGGAACATTGGAGTCATCGGGGAGGAGAGAAAGAAAATGCAAGATAAATATTCTCAGTACAGGAAAAAGTGTGTTCGAAGAGCTGTTAATGTTAGAAGAAATTTGAGAGCGCCAGTGGGTATATAACCAAATGTATATATTGGAAGGATAGGAGCAACACATTGAACTAGAACGTTTGAAAGTTTTTTGTTATTGATATCCAGGTGAGAAAGTTGAGACTGAAAATTACATATACGCAGATACTACGCATTGGAGTGAAGTTTAGTGTAAAGACTGTAGCCTTGACGGCAGACTTGAACTATAGGACTAAGGTTTGAAAAATTTGTTTCCATTGGAACAGAATGCATGGTTTGCGTATTAGAAAGATTACGTGTGAATCTAGGTTGGATCGGAGACCTTCGAATTTATAAAAGATGTGGGTTTTGACATTCAAAGACATAGAAGATATCGGTTAGCTGTGAGGTCGCGATAAACTGGTTCAAATGTCAATAATTTGAAAAATGGTTTTTAAACTTCATTATTTAACAGTTCTAATCTGATATTTGAATGGTAAAATGATGAAGCGTTTACATTATATATATATATATATATATATATATATATATATTCTTTTACTTGTTTCAGTCGTTTGACTGCGGCCATGCTTCAGCACCGCCTTTAGTCGAATAAATCGACCCCAGGACTTATTCTTTGTAACCATAGTACTTATTCGATTGGTCTCTTTTGCCGAACTGCTAAGTTACGTGGACGTAAACACACCAAAATCTGTTGTCAAGCGATGGTGGGAGACAAACACAGACACACAAACATATACACATATGTATATATATATATATATATATATATATATATATATATATATATATATATATATATATATATATATATATATACGACAGACTTTCAGTTTCCATCTATCAAATCTACTCACAAGGCTTTTCAACGCCTGGCAAAAAGATTAAGAAACCCATTCAATGTTGATATGTGTTCAAAGAGTAACTGGACATCTTTCTATCTACGATACTAGACGAACCAATGTTCCGATATGAAGGTAGCAAAGTCAAACTCTGTCATGCACCAACAGCCGTCATGGATCAATAACCAGGTAAAAAGCACATGCGGGAGGTCACATGAAATTCCACCTTCAAACAGTCAACCAAACAACACAGGTAAAAAAATCACTTCAAGCCTGACATCAACCGTATGACTGAAACAAATAAAAGGAACAATATATACATAAATACATACATACATATACATACATACATACATATACATACATACATACATATACATACATAAATACATACATACATATACATACATACATGCATACATACATACATACATACATAAATACATACATACATATACATACATACATATACATACATACATACATACATATACATACATACATATACATACATACATACATACATATACATACATACATACATACATACATACATTCATACATACATACATATATATATACATAAATACACACATACATATACATACACACATGCATACATTCATACATACATACATATACATACACACATGCATACATTCATACATACATACATATACATACACACATGCATACATTCATACATACATACATATATATATACATAAATACATACATACATATACATACATACATACATACATACATACATACATATATATATATATATAGATACACACACACAGATATAAGTAAGTAAAGTAACGTTTCCTTTCCGAGTCATACCAAGTCATAAGGGCTGGTTTGCCGGACTCCATTGCGTATAAATTCCCCACTTGGCCGGGAAAGCAGTCTGTCGCAAGATTACTCACTTTTGCCAGCTGAGTGGACTGGAACAACGTCAAATGAAGTGGTTTTGCTCGAGAACACAGCGTGTCGCCTGGTCCAAGGACTGAAACCACAACCTTACGATCATGAGTCCAACACCCTAACCACTAAGCCATGCGCTTCCATTATATACAGATAGACAGGAAGAAGACACACGCACTCATGTCTATATATCTTCTATCTTTTACTTGTTTAAGTCATTAGATTGTGGCTGAGCAGGAGCCCCACCTTGAAAATCTTCAGGCAAACGAATCGATCGAAGTACTTACTTTTTTAAGTCTGGTACTTATGTCGAAGATCAAAGTTACGGTAACGTAAACGTACCCACACCCGTTTTCAAGTGGCGCTGAGGGGACAAACACAGACATAAAGATACACACGCACACACACACACACACACACACACACACACACACACACACACACACACACACACACTCACACACACAGGCAAACACACACACTTCCGCGCGTACGAGCAACAACCTTCTTTCAGTTTCTGTTCGCCAAATGCATTCACGAGGCTTTGGTGACCTCGAGGCTCGAGCAGAAGACACTGAGCAAAGATGCCACGCAGTGGGATTGAATCCGAAACAATATGGTTGGGAAGCAAACTTCTTACCACACAGACACGTCTCTGTATATGTGCATATATATATATATCTATATATGTGTGTGTGTGTGTGTGTGTGTGTGTGTGTGTGTGTGTGTGTGTGTACATATATACAGATCGCTAGCCACCAAAACTTATAAATTTTCTCTCCCTGTTTATTTCTGTGTTCCTTTCTGTTGAAGAGCGAAGGCTCCAAACGTAAATGACTTTCTCACTTCCCGAGCGTTAAACTAATACACCTGTTTGTTATTTACACACCCGTCTTCGTCTATGTTTTTTTGTAAATTCTCACTATATATATATATATATATATATATATATATATATATATATATATATATATATATATATATATAAGCGCAGGAGTGGTTTCCTAGGCGTTGCAGTGGTTATACACTTAGGAGCGGCGGTGTGGTAAGTAGCTTACATTACCAACCATATGGTTCCGGGTTCAGTCCCACTCCATGGCACCTTGGGCAAGTGTCTTCTCCTATAGCCTCGGGCCGACCAAAGCCTTGTGGATTTGGTAGACGGAAATTGAAAGAAGCCTATCGTATATATATATATATATATATATATATATATATATATATGTGTGTGTGTGTGTGTGCGTGTGTGTGTGTGTGTGTGTGTGTGCATATGTTTGCGTGTCTGTGTTTCTCTCCCCCACCTATCCACCCAACATCGCTTGAAAACCAATGCTGGTGTGTTTACGTCCTGGTAACCGCGTGGTTCGGTCAAAGAAACTGATAGGATATGTAATAGGCTTACAAAGAATAAGTCCAAGGGGCGATTTGTTCGACTAAAGTCGGTGCTCCAGCATGGCCGCAATCAAATTACTAAAAGAAGTAACAGAATAAAAGAATATATATATGTATATATGTATATATATATATATATATATATATATATATATATATATATATATATATATATATATATATATATATATATGTATATATATATATATATCTTTCCTTTCCTGAGCGTCCAATAATACTATCCATATCACGTCCTCACTTTGTTGGTTTTTTTTTGTTATTGTTTTTTTTTTTGTTATTGTTTTTTTGTATTGTTTTTTTGAACTATATATATATATATATATATATATATACAGTGTGCCCCAGAAGAAACTGATGGGTTTGAATCTTTAATAACTTCCTTAACTTTACAAATAAATGCATGACATTTTGATACAATAATGGAAATTAATATGCACAAGTCAAATTTTGCAACACCACTACATCACATATGAAAAATAACATCGCTTAAATGGCAGCCATTTTTCGGCTCCGCGCGCCCGTGCTCTTTCCAAAGCTTGCTCCATAACACTCAAGAGTTTCAGACACCCTCTTTGATTCCTTTATTTATGTTCTACTTTCAGTTGCACCAGAGTCTCCGGTTTGTTGACGTAACCCTCTCTTGCAGGTATCCCCACAAGAAAGAATCAAGGCTAGTCGAGTCTGGGGAGCGTGAAGGCCAGTTGACATTGCCGCAGCGGGAGATTATTCCCTCTCCAAATCACTGCCGTAGGAACTGCATTGTTTCACTTGCAGTTGCACCATCTAGCTGGAACCGAGTCTGGGGTCTACTTTGAATGACCTTAACATTCCCTAGACATAACTAGCCTGAATTTTTTTCTCGTGGGGATACCTGAAAGAGAGAGTTTACGTCAACAAACCAGAGACCCTGGTGCAAATGCAGGAGACCATCCATAGAGAAATCAGAGAATTGGGGTCTGAAACTCTTGAGGGTGTTATGGTGCAAGTTTTGGAAAGATTTCGGGCGTGCGAAGCCAAAAGATGACTGCCATTAAAGCGACATTATTTTTGAAATGTGATGTGGTGGTGTTGCAAAATTTGACTTGTGCTTATTAATTTCCATCATGTCCTTTATATTGTATCAAAATTTCATGCGAAATTTCACACATATATGAGTGTAACACCTTAACACACACGCGCACACACGCACACACACACACACACACACACACACAC
>NC_142928.1:150757520-150787520 GCF_046866305.1 Octopus bimaculoides
GGGTGGATGCGTTTCATATATATATATATAAGTGTACGTGAGTATATGCATATGTGCATATGTATATGTGTGTATGTGTGTATGTATGTATGTATGTATGTATGTATGTATGTATGTATGTATGTATATATATATATATATATATATATATATATATATATATATATATATATATATATATATATATATATATATATATATGTATATATTATGTATGTATGTATGCATGCATATGAATATATAAGTATAAATATATGCATGCATATATATATATATATATATATATATATATATATATATATATATATATATACATACATACATATGCATACTTATATATATATAGCATACATATATATATATATGTGTGTATATATATATATACTGCATACGCACATAAGTACACACACACATGCATACACACACACACACACACACACACACACATACACATATATATATATGTATATCGTTTTAGGGAAAAGAACCAAGGTTCATGAACTCATCGATGAAAATCCACTGTCACATATAAATTGATTTTAATTTAGGTTTTACCTGTAATTTTGGATTTTATCCCTATCATTATTATAATTATTACATATATACGTATATATTGTACGTATAGACATGTATATATATTTAGAATTATTCTATATATGTTTGTGTTTATTTGCAAACACGCACACACACATACACACTCACAAATATATATGCATAAATAAATATATACTACTATATATACATATATATATATATATATATATATATATATATATATATATATATATATATATATATATATATATATGTGTATATATATATATATGTATATATATATATATATATATATATATATATATATATATATATATGCACAGAAATATATACATATATATATATATATATATATATATATATATATATATATATATATATATATATATATATATGTATGTATATATATATATATATATATATATATATATATATATTTATACATAAATACATATAGATATATACATACATAAATTCATACATACATATATATATGTATATATATGTATATATATATATATATATATATATATATATATATATATATATATATATATATATATATATATATATATATATATATATATATATATATATATATATATATATATATATAAATTTTTGCATACATACACACCCACACACGGCCACATATAGCCACACACACACACGAACACACACACACACAGTATTGCCACAGCCTTTGGTGCTGAAGCAGATAAAATAAATAAAAGAAAATATATATCTATAACCACAGACAATAAAAAAGTGCACCCACTGTTATTCACGTGTGCATTGTTAGTATTATAGCATAGATAGTTTTTCCAATATTTCTTACTAAGGACACACATAACACCATTAACACATATACAAGTAGACACATATAGAAGTCGATACATACATCCACACTCACACAGACGCACTCACGAATACTGGTATATATATTATTATCTCTCTATTTCTATATAAACTGATCGTCGGTAAGCCTTGGCAGCTGAGGTGACAGAAGAGATCTATTTTACGGATGAGATCTAATAAGATAGAAACACGTCCAATGCATCCTGCAGTTGGTTTGAAGTAAAGACCTAGCCTACCCACAGTTTTTTTTTTTGGTTCACAGATTTTGAATTAGCAGATAGAGTGAGAGTTATCTCCCTTGCTGGTTGTTTTTGTAATTTCATCAGCACTAGCGGGTGATTTTCTATTCTAATTACAACGGTAATCTTATTAACAGATTTGTGTGTGTGTGTGTGCAAGCGCGAGTGCATATATATATATATATATATATATATATATATATATATATATATATATATATATATATATATATATATATATATATATATATACATATATATGTATACATATATATATAAGTATATATGCAGAGAGACCTTTATATATGTCTGTGTATATATATATATATATATATATATATAATGTGTATATGTGTGTATGCGTGTGTGTATGTATGTAGACACACACACACACACACACACAAACACACACACTAAAAAGAATTCGAAATAACTAGGACTAGGTTAACGAACTCAATATATATTTAATCTAAATGTTATATTTATTTATAGATGTGGCTGTGTGGTAAGAGGTCTGTTTCCCAACTACGTGGTTCCGGGTTCAGTCTAACTGCGTGGCTCCTTGGAAAAGTATGTAAATAGATCTATGCATTTTTGACATATAAATACAATGAAGTCACTCTCAATACAATTCTTGCTAACGAATGGTATATGTATGTATATATATATATATATATATATATATGCATGTATATATATATATATATATATATATATATATATATATATGTATGTATGTATGCGCATGTATGTTTGTGTGTGCGTGTTTGTTCCCCCAACATCACTTGACTACCGATGCTGGTGTATTTACGTCCCCTTAACAAGCGTTTCGGCAAAAGAGACCGATAGAATAAGTACTGGGCTTACAAAGAATAAGTGCTGGGGACGATTTGCTCGGCTAAAGGCATGGCCGAAGTCAAACGACTTAAACAAGTAAAAGATTAAAAGAATATATAAATAAATAAATATATATATGTATATGTATGTATGCATGTATGTGTGTATATATATATATATATATATATATATACATACATATATATATATATATATATATATATATATATATATATATATATATATATATATATATAATTCAAACTACTTTAATAAATATACACAGTCATCGAATTCGAGGGAATGAACAGAGGAGGAATTCCTTTAAAAAAAGGTTTAGCGCTTGATATAATGATATATATGTGTGTGTGTATGTGTATGTGAATCATTTACAATGTGTATGTATATGTATATGTATATCTATCTATCTATCTATCTGTACACACACACACACACACACACACACAAACACATATATACTGTAAATTTAAAGGTCAAAATCCCGCGTGCGTACTATATACGAGGTTAAAAATGAAAAATAATTTCTAAGCAATGTCCGAGTCTCTATTTGCTGTCCGGCAATGTTTATTCAGACGCATTTTGTGATGTCGGGCTTGTAACTGATAGTGATAAATATGTAACAGCAATTTACTTTATATTTATTTTTCACTGACGTTATTACTGTTATTTCTTTATTTCCTGCTAACAAAGTGCACTAAAAAGCTACCCGTTTGCATTATGTTATGTATATGTACCCATATATGCATGTATATATACATATATATGTGTATGTATATATGCATATACTAGCAGTATAACCCGACCTTGTCCGAGTGTGACTTATTACGCCATCTACGATAAGTTTTGCTAGGTGAAAATCAACTAAAAAAGAAAGCCTTACAACGA
Source organism: Octopus bimaculoides (assembly GCF_046866305.1). Lineage (NCBI taxonomy): Eukaryota > Metazoa > Mollusca > Cephalopoda > Octopoda > Octopodidae > Octopus > Octopus bimaculoides. Next base: position 150,760,916 of record NC_142928.1, read on the forward strand.
AAAAAAACCCTTATGATTTAAATATGTTCATAATTCAAAAGACGATGAAATTAATAGGGAAAGTCTGAAGGCTGTTTTGCGTAACATTATTAAGCGTACGTAAATTTCATCCGTCTAATTGGCTATAGAAATGCTTGTGCAAAACAACTTTTTGCGCTGCCCTGATTATACATAGCAGGGTAATCCCTTTTCGCAGGAGCTAGGACGGCAATTTGTGATGAAGCAATTACTGGCAATCTGTTGCTACACAGTTTTGCTAGAATTCTATCAGATTGGGCAGAAGATGTTGATGCACCATTTTGCATTATGTTCAAAGTAGCTTCTGGGATGTGGTGAATTGCTGCATTCTGTTGCTGTCATTTTAAACCGGTTGCTTTCTTTCCTCAGCAAATTCTCTTCTTTGGAGGCATAATCTATGTATATATTAAACAAAACAACAAAAGTTATAATAGATGGCAGGGTCGGTACTTTTCACATATCTGTAATTTTTCAGATTAACACACGCACGATTACCCAACCCTAATCCTAAACCTAATCCTAACACTAACCCTAACACTAACCCTAAACCCTAACCCTTACCCTAAAACCCTAACCCTGACCCTAAAACCCTAACCCTAACACCCTAGTGAAAATCGTGGTAAATTTACAAAACATTGACGAACATGAGTTATATTTTACTGAATGATTGTGTACTTGCACGTGTATGCTTTTGAGAGAGCGAGAGAGGAAGAGGTAGAGAGAGGGGGAAAAAGGAATAGAGGTAGTTAAAAGTTTTCTAATGACGGCTTCTCTTCACTGCCGATTACTTCATTAGAAATCTATGGATGCACTTACGCACATAAGAGAGAAAAATGAAACAAATATGGACGACTTGCTCCGAAACACCACCGAGTGGGGAACACTTCTCAAAAATAACCTGCAGTTGTTTCCTTCAAAATTCCTACATGCTCGAAATGTACATACATCAAGGTATATTTGTAGAAAATTTCACGAAAAAATATTCATTTTCCTGGAAGTTAAGAGGAATTTAAGTGGAATTTCCGAAAATTGTCTTCCACCCACTCCCAAAACACTTTCACGTGAATGATTGTCTTTACTGGCACGTGTATGCGTTTGAGAGAGCGAGAGAGGAAGAGAGGAAGAGGGGGAGATAGAGAACGGGAGCAATGTGTATGTTGTTGTCACTGAGCGCGTGCGTAAGAACGCCGTTCCAGGTAGAAGGGAAGAAATATAAAAGTTGCTAGAAACAACAGCCAAATCTCCCTTAAATCACACAAAGTAAACGGAATTTAAAACATCTAATTACTGCACTGGAAAGTTCATATCGAGAAAATTTCATTGATGTAAAAATTTTTACGAAAAAGTGGAAAATGTGGATTTCTATAAACTTTTAAAAAGGCTTCACACAGACACACAAGGGAATGGAGATCATAGGCGAGTTACGTAAGCATACTCTCACCCCTACTTCTTTCTCTATATATAAGCAATGGCGGTAGTGGTAGCAGTCGATCTTTATATCGAACCAAGGAAACTAAGTTCCCATCGGTTTTTCAATTTGCTGATATTATCTGTCACCTGTAACACTAACAAGAAGTGTCACTATTTTTGGCCACGGGTGTTGGGTTGGGATTGGGACTCAGAAGACACAGAATCAGAATAGATATCGCAAATCATCAATTCTGCCACTCCACTAACCCAAAACTTGATTTTATTGATCCCAAAAGGACGAAAGGCAAAGTTGACCACACGGAATATGAACTCAGAGCACAAAGAGTCGGAACTAAATACCACTTGGTATTATATCGAACACTCTAAAAGCTCTATCAATTCAGCATATAAATGTTTGTGCGTGTATGGTGTAAACAATGCAGTGAAGAATTGCATTATTATTTGCAAGAGTCGCGCAGAGCGTTGTTTGTATGTATATTTAATGTGTATATTTCCTTATTTACATCTGTATCATAGTTTCACGCTGCCATCCATTTGGATTCTGGGGCAGCAGAGGACTTTCATAACACAAGGTCCTTTTCTAAACCAAAAATGTAGATAATTACACTTAAAGATTACAAAAGCAACTTTACCAATGGGTTAAAATGTAGCCAATTAAACAATCAGCACTGCACAAAGTAAACCAGGCCACATCACACACACAAAAAGTTAAACTACATGCTAAAACAGTCCTTCACAAAATTATACACAGAAAATCACTACCGTTGTGATAAATTAGTTTAGAAATATAAAGTTTAAAGGCCAATTAAAATATTTCTAGTTTGACGTCATAAAATTTAACCAATCTATTACCAAATCCTCTTCTACGAGTATAAAGCCACGCAATTCGAATCCAATTACAGTCTAGAAAGTGTATGACGTTATCGGCATTTTCTTTTATTTAATCACAAAGAATGCTGGGTCTAGAAAATTCTAGAGAAGTGTTCAGCATATCCTTGGTTAGCTACGAAAGTACAGAGTGGGTGATGTCATAGAGTCTATTTTCTTTTGAAAGAACAATATAATCAATAATGATATCATAAGACTGAACAGAGACGACAGCCTAATGGATTTTAGAATATAGAGTGAGTAGACAAATGATACATTCGTAAAACAGATATTAGCCTTTATCGAAAAGTTTTAATTAAGATATCAAAAACTAACTCAGAATTTACCGACATTTAGAATACAACAATGAAGATTACTCCAGGTTTCTAAGAAGCGCAAATAAAATCTAACCCTCATATATACACATATTCAAATTCAAACTGTCCATCAAATTTTATAAATCAAATTGTTATAGAAATTTGCAAACGTAAACTCAATCTTATATAAATCAAATAAAATGCTGTATATGACTATATGACTATCTCTGCTAAAAATCCATTTATAATGAGAATAAATATATCGATATGTGCTATAAAACAGTTAATCGACGCATTTAGAAGCTGCTTTATTTCATTTCCAAGTAATACTAAATATTTATTGTCAAGTACTTGGGAATTAAGTCCCTTTTGCTAAAGCATTTCAGTAAAAGATTTCCTTTTGTTTGTTTTCCTAAATAATATACTTATTCACACACGCGCGCGCACACACACACACACACACACACACACAAACACACACACACACACGTAGACACACACACGCAGACAAACACACAACACACACACACACACACACACACACACACACATGAGCGCACGTATATATGTGCGTACGTGAAGATTTTATGAACAAACTTCTGCACATATATATCTCTTTTACTCTTTTACTTGTTTCAGTTTTTTGACTGTGGCCATGCTGGAGCACCGCCTTTAGTCGAGCAAATCGACCCCAGGACTTATTCTTTGGAAGCCTAGTACTTATTCTATCGGTCTCTTTTGCCGAACCGCTAAGTTACGGGGACATAAACACACCAGCATCGGTTGTCAAGCGATGTTGGGGGACAAACACAGATATACAAACACATGCACACATACATATATATATACATATATACGACAGGCCTCTTTCAGTTTCCGTCCACCAAATCCACTCACAAGGCCTTGGTCGGCCCGAGGCTATAGTAGAAGACACCTGCCCAAGATGCCACGCAGTTGGACTGAACCCGGGTCCATGTGGTTGGTAAGCAAGCTACCTACCACACAGCCACTCCTACGCCTATATATATATAAATATATATATATATATATATATATATATATATATATATATATATATATATATATATATATATATATAGATAGATAGATAGATAGATAGATAGATAGATAGAGATAGATAGATAGATAGATAGATAGATAGATAGATAGATAGATAGATAGATAGATACGTGCCCAGTTTCTTGGAATACTCCTTTAGCATCAAGAACTGTGAAAAGCTCATTTGATGTTTTGCTGCTGTTACCTGTGTACAGGTAATGCTCTAAGGGTACCGGCATTTTTGAGGTACTGATCACATAAAGCTTTCGCTTCTTGGTTTTCCTACAATAGAAAAGAAGAATATTGTCTATTTGTTTCTTTTTATACCTGATCTTCGTTACTGATCTTCTATAAGAGTGAAGTAGTATCCAACAATTTGCCATTTCTACATAAGAAACCCAAGAAGTAAACATGCAGTAATAAATTTTGAAAAACAGAGTTTATTTTAATGAGATACATGTTGAAATCACCTGAAGAGACACATCTACACCAAGGGATACACCTAAACGAGTTGTGCAGTATTCCACTTGCGAGGGATAAATGCTAGATGGGTCAAAACGATTGTAGTGACCAATAAAGATTCTCATATATTCCATCTTCTGTCTGTCTCTCCTTAATATTATATATATATATATATATATATATATATATATATATATATATATATATATATAGAATGAGGTATTTTTGCCTCTTGGCTGAAACAGCTGTAAGATATTATCCCAATTTCTATTGCAGTATGTTATATTTTAATAATTACTGATATTTTTCTTCTGTCTTGCTATTTGCTGTTGTCTATATCCTACAGGATTTCTTCTAAGCATTACCTACCACTTTTGTCTTTTGGCCTTAAGGCTGTATTTTGCTCGTTTCATCTTTGTCCATCATCCAAAATTACATTTGTTTTCTTTACTTTCACATGCCTTCTCTGTGTTGTTTTATTTGCTTGAGTCCCAATTCTCTGCATATTTTGCAAGCACCACCAACATGGGAAGCCTCAGTCATATCATTAATGGTGCAAAACTGAGTATTACCATTTTGGTTGATAACTAACGAAGAATTAGGGACCCTCTGTATCTTATACATATATATATATACTCTTACTCTCTTTTACTCTTTTACTTGTTTCAGTCATTTGACTATGGCCATGCTGGAGCACCGCCTTTTTAGTCGAGCTAATCGACCCCAGGACTTATTCTTTGGAAGCCTAGTACTTATTCTATCGGTCACTTTAGCCGAACCGCTAAGTTACGGGGACGTAAACACACCAACGATGTTGGGGGAACAAACAGAGACACACAAACATACACACACACACACACACATATATACATACATATATACGACAGGCTTCTTTCAGTTTCTGTCTACCAAATCCACTCACAAGGCTTTGGTCGGCCTGAGGCTATAGTAGAAGACACTTGCCCAAGGTGCCACGCAGTGGGACTGAACCCGGAACCATGTGGTTGGTAAGCAAGCAAGCAAACATATATATATGTATATATATATATATATATATATATATATATATATATATATATATATATATATATATATGTGTGTGTGTGTGTGTGTGTGTGTGTGTGTGTGTGTGTGTGTGTGTGTGTGTGTGTGTGTGTGTGTGTATAACAAAACAGGAGGTGCATTTCCACGCAGGAAAAAATATGGGTAAATTTGTTGTTGAAAATCGACCTAAATTTGAAAAACTTGTAATTGTTTTTAAATGAATTTATTTACATATATACCAAACTAGTTTCAACAATAATTTTGTTTATCAATGGTAAAAATTAAAAATTATGAATTAGAAAAACATGTTTAAAAGTTTCAATGTTTACAAGTTTTAATGATATGAAATATGTTTTAAATGTTCAAAACATTCAATATTATAAAAAAATGTGGATCATCTTGTTTAAATGCACAAAATTGAATAGTGTTAGTAGTGATTGATTAAAAATGTGGATTATTAAAGTTTCCCTTTTTTCCTCCCTTTTAACTCAGTATGACCGAAACTTTGAGGATTCACATTTTTTATCGATCACTACTAACACTATTCAATTTTTTTACATTTAAACAAGATGATCCACATTTTTTATATTATTAAATGTTATGAATATTTAAAACATATTTCATATTATTAAAACTTGTAACCACAAAAGAAAATAATGTTCTCCAGGGAAATTCAGCGCACATCAGAACATGAACAAGACAAATGACAATATACAAAAGATAAAGAATTAGTCGTAGACCAGGTTTCGCGCATTAATGGATTAATGTAATTTTTACGTACATAAACCCATCCGAGGCTCATCGGTACGATCGTTCGATACAAATCAGAATTTGCAGAACAATACACGGATTGTCTACATACAGTTAGACATGTGTACAGTTCTACTGATTACATTGGAGTTGATGACCGTTGATGATCGATTTCTAGCGTAAAGGATGTCCACTTAGTGGTCATCCATTCTCACATGTATGTAATATAATTTTTTTGAATTTTCAGAATTTTCTTTATGCTAGGCCACTGGTTTTAAATTGGTGCTAATTAATTTAATATCCAATTTATCACCCTTATTATTATTTAAATTTTAATAATTATGTTCTCTAGCCGGCAAACGGTTACTGTAGTGAATTATCTTCTGCGAAATTGTTTCCGGTGTTTAACGCACCCTTATTATATATATATATATATGGATAGATAGGTAGATAGATAGATAGATAGATAGATAGATAGATAGATAGATAGATAAAACTTGGAAAAGGATGCGTGGCGTTCGATCACATAATAATATAAATAATATATAAATATATGCATATATACATACATATATGCACATACCTACATATATATGTATATATACATGCATATATGGGTACAGGACATAAAAAAAACGTTAAACACAATGAGAAACGAGAACATAAAAACGATAACATAGAAAACGAACTTGTTTTCGAACAACAAAAAAACAAACAGAGAAACGAGACATGTAACATAAAGAATATTCCCCTTTATCAGTTGTCCCTGTTTCATCTACTCCGCGTTTCGAAGGTAAGGACAAGACGTGACTTCGTTGAAACAGTCCTTCCCGCAAATCAAATTCAATAAAATTTGGGATATTTTGCGGAGGGTAAAATTGGTAACAAGTACAGCACAGTGAGAACAAGACAGTAAAAACAAACGGTGAGGGCTGTTGAGCCAAAACGATGGGAAAATTATTATGAACGCTAGGAGGACGAGCCATGAGAGGAGACAGGCAATAGCACGTCTTTTCTTTAGGAAAGATATGAACAGAAAAATAGATCCCCTTTCGTCATGTGTCAGCGACGAGAGAGTCAAGGAGGAAGAATGAGTGAGAGAGAGAGAGAGAGAGAGAGAGAGAGAGAGTGAGAGAGAGAGAGAGAGAGAGAGAGGGGAATGGTGAAAGGAGAGGCGAAGAATAGGGAAAGGGTGGGAGAGAAAAACAGAAAGGATGAAGAACAAGAGAGGGCGAGAGATAGACAGAGAAGAGATAGTAGAGATAGAAAAAGAGTGCGCATCGTAATTATTAAGATAAAACTTACTTGGAAAAAGATGCGTGGCGTTCGATCATATAATAATATAAATAATATATAAATATATGCATATATACATACATATATGTACATACCTACATATATATGTATATATACATTCATATATATATATATATATATATATATATATATATATATATATATATATATATATATATATATATATATATATATATTAATAGTAATATATATATATATATATTACTATTAAAGGGCATTCATTTATGTTGAAGATAAAAAGAAAGTATGTCAAAAACTTTGAAGTAATGAATGAACGATTAAAACTCTCGAAACTACGGAATAAATTGAACCCAAATAACTGTTGTAATGTTATAATAGCCATTATAATATGGCTATAATAATTCTAAAATCGTCCCTTCAGATATTCAATTTTCATGTAATTAATTATCTTCTCTAAAATATTCTTTACAATATTCTTTATTATATTTATTTTGTCAGTAATTACTTCAAAGCGTTTACATGATTAATGCTATTCTTTAAGACAGCCTACAAAGTCTTACGCCTGAAACATACAAGCAATGGAGGAAATGAAACAGAACTGCAAGCTTAATTTCTTTGTATGATTTCTTTAAAACTTTAAAAAAATATTGACTTGGCCTCCGAGATAGGAAGTTCATATTATCATTGTTAGCATAAAATAAACCACCATTCAATTCAACTAGGGATTTTTTTCTTCTTAAATTGTGCACTAACAGTTTCCGCCTATTAAAGAAATGGTGTGAAATTCTTGTATTGAAAATACAACTAATTTCAGACTTTTATCATGTAATATGAGCAAATTTAAAAAATAAGGTTCAACTACCATCCAGTTATTTATATCTAGTGAGTGTATAAAGAAGAACAAATATCGACTTGAAAATCGATGCGTCAATTTACTATTGTATGTGCTCAGCAGCGTATGTATGTACATATATATTCAAATATTTTATTTATTTATGTATCTATTTACTTATTGACTTATATATACATATATTACCTGTATATATTTTTTTTATTCTGTTTACTACTATGTTGTTCAGTCTTTTCCCTTTGCCTTTTTTTCACTCCATCACTTGTCATCTCTTCCTTTTGTCCATTTCTCCATCACTTGCTTGCTTACTTTCAATTTTCTTCTCTAAATACTTATGAATTACCTCGCCATATGTCTAACTTCAGATATTTGATCTCTATAAGAGAATGCAATAAATTCCCTTAATGATCCATTGCAGTTATGCATCCAAATGCTCTTGGAACATCCAGTGCTGAGTTCTAAATAACAGCAGTGGTGAAAGTACGTAGGAACTAAATATTTGCACTGATATTTATTGTTTATGCAAGTATATATATATATATATATATATATATATATATATATATATATATATACATATATATAGGTGAGAAAGTTGGTATGTGAAAGCACGTGGTTGGATGTATAAAAGATAATAAGAGTGAAAAAACTACAGAAGGCTTGTGTTCCTCGTTTGTAATTTTATCCGAAGTATTGGTCTTCTGTGGCATTTTCGGTCTCACGTGTTTTGGAACGAACACGACAGAACGGAACGAACACGACACAATGAAGTAGAGAAATTTGAAAAGACAACACGAAACCGGTTATTTCTCAAAATACAATGTTTATATACCAAAAAGATTTTCTAACATTTTTCTAACATTTTTCTAACATTTTTCTGACATAATTTAAATATATACTTTAACCATGTAACACAAGCCTTCTGTAGTTTTTTCACTCTTATTATCTTTTATATATATATATATATATATATATATATATATATATATAGAGAGAGAGAGAGAGAGAGAGAGAGAGAGAGAGAGAGAGAGAGAGAGAGAGAGAGAGAGAGAGAGAGAGAGAGAGAGAGAGAGAGAGAGATTCGCTATGATAGATCGGTAGCCTCTACACCTTCTTTATTTTCTCTCCTTGTTTCTTTCTGTGTTCCTTTCTGTGGAAGAGCGTAGGCTCGAAACGTTAAAGACTTTTTCATTTCCTGAGCGTTATACTAATAAAACGTGCTATTTCCAAATATGTGAAGAGAGCAATTAATTTTCCATTTTTTCCTGTGCAACTCTATATGCAATATCGTTTACCTGTGGTTTTATATTTTATTGTCGAGATTAAGGATAAAATATAGCTTATAATTTTACAACTTATAGAGCTATTGCTGTAGAACGTATCTACCATTTTTCAAATATGACGTAGTGTTTTGCTTGATGTCACCTCATCGTAAACCCTAAAATGTATGACCTTTGTCCCTTTTGAAAAGAAAGTAAACAATATTTTTATGAATTTGCAATTAAAAAATTGCACATATATTTCTGAATGTATCACACACACACACACACACACATAGTTTCACACATACATAACCATGAATATTACGTAAGATGGAACATTAATTTACGCTTGTATATAAACCAAACTTTTAAACTATATAGTAATGGCAACCTTACACCCACCACCACATTCTCGAGTTAATATATTTCGAAATTAGTAATATAAACCACACTTGATGACATAGATATTTCTTCCGTTTTTTGAAGCATTTTATTAGATTTAATTTCGTTTCATTTTACTTGCATGACACCGAGTAGAAAGTGCTAAAATGTGCCCTAATCTTTTATAAATCATTAATTTACACCGAAAGTACAAAATACTTTATAAAAGAAAATTAAGTCGTTATCTGTTCAAATTAAGCTGTTATTTTTCATAAACCTTAACCTAAGCCGGTTATAATAAACTTGTGGCTTTAAACTTCGGGTGAAAATATTTAAACAGATGAAAAAAAGATTTAGGCATATTTCTTGAAAATACCTAGTTGTTAATTTAATATTATTATTTTAAATATCAAGATTATTATTTTAAACTAAGTTTAAGAATAACATCGGTATTTACTAATGGAGAGAATCAGTGCTAAAAGTAGAGTTAAAACCCGGTTGAATAAGCCGTCAGACGAAACTTAATTCCATTTCAAAACAAATCTATTGTGTGTGTGTATGTGTGCGTGTGTGTACATCTGTATGCGTCTGAATGTATATATTAATGTTTGTCTTTATATGAAGTTATGTATAAGTACAATTAAACTGAGGGAACACACAGTACTTTTCAGTAGAGTACATATATGTTAATTCTAACGAAATTTCGGTTGAACTGATGCAATCAGTCTCATGAGAGCTGGAAAGATGAAACTTCGAGTCGCTACCAAACCTTTGCATTTATAAATTGATATGTATATATGTATGTGTGTATGTATGTATGTATGTATGTATGTATGTATGTATGTATGTATGCATGTATGTATGCATGCATTTATGTATGTATGCATGCATGTATGTATGTATGTATGTATGTATGTATGCATGCATGCGTGTGATTATAAATATATAAGACAAGTTATAGATAATGATCATTACATATTTTTCCTTTATTACTGCAAATTTGGCTTACAGCTGTTTTCAGTCCAAACCAGCAACTTTTCCTTAGTGGGACTGTTGGCTGTTATGAGCAAGATTATTTGAAGACTGGTAATTGTCCCTGCATGCAAGTTGACTGACGGCAGCTCTACATCTGTGTGTGCATACGTACAGTGTTTTTGTATGTTAATTATGTTTACGTTTACTTATTTTGAGTTACAGTTTATCTTACCAAATTCTTAGCAAGTCGAAGCAGAAATAGTTAAAAAACTAGATTAAGCATTGGCATTTTTATAAGATCGATTAAAAGAGGTAATGGTTGTGGACCAGTGAGTTCCAAGTCGTATGACCATAACATATAAAAGAAAAACAAAGGATGTACACAATGAAATTCGCGAGCAAATTGTGAATACTTAAAAAGTTATATTTATTCACATAGGTGCTGATGCGGCTGTGTGATAAGAAGCTAGCTTCTCAACCACATGGCTCCGGGTTCAGTCCCACCTTGATCGTGTCTTCTACTATATCGTGGCATCTTGGGCAAGTGTCTTTTACTATAGTCTCGCGCCAACCAAAGCCTTGTGAGTGAATTTAGTAGACGGAAACTGAAAGAAACCTGTCGTATATATATATATATATATATATATATATTTGCGTGTGTGTGTTTGCCCCTCCCCCCATCACTTAGCGGTTCAGCAAAGTGATCGATAGAAGAAGTAATAGCCTTAGAAAATGAGTCATAGTTGGAGCAGCGGATAGTATGGCTTTTTACTATGAAAGGTAGCTTCTGCCGAGCATGAGCGTTGTTGTAACTTTATTCTGCCCAAAAAGTCGAGTGAGATTTGTTTCCAGGAAACAGTGGAACTGCTTTCAAAATTTTTTGCGATAGAAGTTCATTATTGAACACCAGAGTGCTGGAACTTAATAACAAATGAGGAGGATGACTTATCACCTACGCCGGAGTAGTCAACTGTTTGTGCGAAAATTTCAAGCTCCGTGATCTCACTCAGGATATGTCCAAGTCGTTTATCTTCGTGCAAGGACTTATAGTACCTGAAGATAGAGAAATTCGGGCAAGGATTCTCTCGAAACTGGAGCAAACGAACCAGGATTTATCTCTACAAACCATCGCAGAAGAATATCAGACTATGGTAAATCTTAAACATGATGTGAAAAAAATACAAGATAAAGACTCTGCAAACATTCAAATGTGTCGTACCTGGAAGCACAATCAAAAAAAGTGTCAAGCCCCAATCCGTGTTATGGTTGTGGAAGTCTACACTACAAAAAGGATTGTCAGAAGCTGGGACATACGAGTTCTCATTGTAGAACAAGACTACGAGGCACAAACACAAAAAGTTCTAAGGTGTTTTCAGCAAAGAGTGATTGCGACAGAAAAGCAAGAAAATTCGTGCATATAAAAATAAATTATATAAATACCAAATTACAGTTAAAGACAGGTAGTGACGTCTCGATTATAAGCTAGGATACTTTAAAAAAATTGGTAAACCGAGATTACGTAAAACAGCAAAAATAGCGCGTGGTGTAACTGGCGATAAATTACATTTCATGGGCAAAACATGTATCGACGTCACATTTCGAGGAGAAATACGCCAAGTAAAATTATTCGTTGTGAATAACATAGTCAATCTATTTGACACAGATTAGTAAGGACTATTTGATTTATGGTACCTCCCCATAAACCTTTACTGCAATAACGCAAATGATTGTTTCGTTAAAAACAAGTCTTCGGAAGAACTGAAGAGAAAATTGAAAAGATGTTTCCACAAGTGTTATCAGAGGATTTAGGTCTATGTAGAAAGACGGAAGCCTATTTCCAAGTAAGCGAAAATGCTGTACCTATATTTAAAGCAAACAAAAAAGTACCGTTCGCGGCAATTAAAACCGTAAATGAAGAGTTGGACAGACTCAAAAAGAGTGGAGTCATCAAAATGGTGGATTACTCGAAGTGGGCGGCACCCACGGTATGTATTAAAAAAAATAATAGGATTAGACTGTGTGCCGATTTCTCTACATGGTTGAACGACTGCTTAAAAACATACCACCATCCACTCCTGACTACAGAGGACATATTTTCAAAGTTAAATGGTGGAAGATTTTTTCCAAATTAGATCTGGTTAAAGTCTGTTTACAGATAAAAATAAATGAAAAATGCTCAAAGTATTTTTCAATAAATACACACAGATGATTGTACAGATGCACACGATTACCTTTTGGATTAAAAGTTGTACCAGCAATATTCCAGCAAATCATGGATACTATGTTATCTGATTGTGAATGTGCAATCCCGTACGTGGACGATATTTTGATTAAGAGTAATTCTCGTGAACAGAATGTGGAACGCATAAAAGCTGTGTTTAAGAAAATTAAAGTTTTTTGGATCACTTTGAGTGAAGAAAATTGCAAATTCTTTCTACCCCAAATTAAGTACCTAGGACAAATAACTTATAAAAGTGGTAGACGTCCTGACTCGTCGAGGGCAGACGCAATAAGGAATATGCCTCCGTCGACAAATATTCTAACTTTGCAAGCATTTCTTGGGCTGGCAAACTACTACTAAAACTATGTTCCTAATATGTACAAGTTAAGAGCTCCATTGAACGATTTATTAAAAAAAAAGGAGTAAAATGGAATTGGTCCTCGAAATGCCAGAACACTTTTGAAGAGAGAAAAAATTCTAATCTCAGACCTGTCGTTAGCACATTACATTCCAGAAATCGACATCATTATAGCATCTCTATGTTTCCGAGTATGGATTAGATGCAGTTCTACTTCATAAATACAAAGATGGAAGTACAAAACCAGTGGTTCACGTTTCGCGCTCGCTAATAGCAGCGGAGAAGAGATATAGTCAAATTGAAAAGGAGGCCCTAGCAATTATTTTTGCAGTTAAAAAATTTCACAGTTTCTGCATGGCAAAAGTCTTTTTATTGCAAACAGATCATAGACCTTTGCTGTCTAATTATGGGTCTAAAAAGGGGTTACCGACTCATACTGAGAACCGCCTGCAACGTTGGGGTATAATATTACTAAATTATAATTTCAAAATGCAAAACATTCCATTGAAAAAAAATCAGTCATGCGGACTGCCTTTCGAGATTAATTCCAAAAAATATGGAACCACTAGAATAGATTGTTACAGCCGCACTGCAAGCAGAAAGTGAAATTAAAAGTGTTATGTCGAACGTTATTCAAGAACTACCAGTGACTTCTCAAGATATAAGAATGAAAGCTGTTGGCGATGAGTATATTAAGAAAATGATAGAAACTTTTTAAAATGAACAGAATAAAAATTCAGATGGCAGTAGTTTTCCAATTTGCGACGATATTCTAGTGTATGCCCAAAGAGTGATGGTTCCAACTACATTACAAAAAGGTGTATTGCAACAATTTCACAGCGGACATCCATGAATGGAAAGGATGAAAGCTCTGATGAGGAGATATGTGTATTGGCAGTCTATGGACCGAGATATCGAAAACTTGAGAACTGCCGAGGTTGCGCGCTCGCGGTCAAAGTCCCGCCGGTCAATCATCAATCGTGGCCAGAGACAGAGAACCCATGGTCTAGGTTACAAATTGACCATACTGGACCGGTAAACAGTGCTTACTACCTAATCGTAGTAGATAACTGTACTAAGTGGCCTGAAGTTTGTAGGTGCTATAGACCAACCTCTAAGACAACCATAAAGTTCTTATACTAATTGCTTGCGAGATACAGTGCCCCTGACACGCTAGTTTCAGACAACGGAACGCAGTTTTCTGAGTATGAATTCAAGAACTTCTGTGAAAGGCATGCGATAAAGCATATTTTCACTCCACCCTACCACCCAAGGTCAAACGGGTAGGTAGAAAGGTTTGTGGACACTTTTAAAAGAGCGTTAAGAAAAGCGAGGAATGAATTAAGTAACGACGAAGCACTGAGAAATTTCTTAAGAATACACAGGGTGACCCTCAATCTGAGTCCAAATTTAGAGAAGTCACTCGCAGAATTGATTTTGCAAGAAGAATAAAATCCATTTTTGATAAGCTATTACCAGAGAAAAGAAGGCGTAAAGGAAATACGAAAGAGCCAACGAAATACGTCGAGATAGGTGATAAAGTGCATTTCAAAACCTATAGAAAGGGTAAAGAATGCTGGGAAGATGGCCTTGTTACCAGAAAAATTAGAAATATGATTTATCTAATTAAAGGGTCATACGGTGAACATAAGAAACATATAGACAAACTAAGGAAGAGGCATCTCCAAGATTAGGAAGAAATTCCCATGGAAGTATTCTGTGAAATATTCGATGTACCGGTACCAAAAGTAATAGAGTCTCGTAGAATCATCATGAGAAAATGAAAGCAGACCAAACACCTTGGGATAATGCCTAGGCGAAAGAGATGCTAAAAACAATTCAATAAAAAATCTCTTTATTGCTCTGGAACACAAAATCTCGAAAGGGGAGATGTGCGAGAGTACGATACACCTGGCGAGAATGGACTGGACCACTACGTATAAATAGTAGCGGTCTGAGTAAGTGAGCTAGTTTTAGTTCCACAGTTCGTGTGTTGATAGGTCAAATTTGGAGTTCAACGTTCACAGTTCGAGTTAGCGTGTTGGATTGTTGGCTCTTAAAAGATTGTTGTTACGTTACGTGTGGTTACTACCGTTTGCTTCGATTATATTGTTATCACACTGTTGCAGTGTATTTGTTTATCCATATGGATATAACACAAACATGTTAAAAGCGTTTTTAAAAAATTTTCCTTTGTTCAGTACAAACAAATAATATCATGGGGTATTATAAGAGCTACTCTGTAAATATAGAAATATAGAAAGATAGAAAGACTGAGAGTTCTAGCAAACGGTATTCTTAGACGCTCTGTACTGTAGGTAATTCCTATTGTATGGAATACAAAATACAAAATGGCTGATAGTTAGCAAGGCGGGACACACATAAGAAAGAAGAAAGCAAAGGACCACTGATGAGGTCACAGAAGTGTGACGAAAGAACTCTGGCCGAAATAGGATTAATGTAATGTAATGTAATATAAAGCTGAAGCAAATTAACACCAAATATACAGTGCATGTGTTTTTATTGGCTAAACTGGCAATATGGCCATCCCCAAGTACAACAACATCTGTTTCAACACGCGATTTCACATCAAAAATCTTGCAAAACAAATATATATATATATATATATATATATATATATATATATATATATACACATATGTGTGTCTGTGTGTATGAGAAAGTAAATTATTCTTTTTCTTGTTTCAGTCATTGCATTAAAGCCATACTCTAACATCACATTCAAAGTCTTAAGTGAACAAATTGACCCAAATGCTTACTTATTATTAAAAAAAAAACACAAAAAACAAAAAACAAAAACAGCTTGTACGTATTCTATCGATCTCTTTTAACAAACTGCTAATTCATTGGAACGTAATCAAATCCATACCGATTTTCGTATATGAAAAAAACACAGACAAGCCAATATACATATATGACACGCTTCCGCACCAAATTCACTCACAAAGCATTTGTCGGTCCAGAGCTATAGTAGAAGACACTTGCAGCTGGACTGAACACGAAACCAAGTAGTCGCGAAACACACTTTCTCGTGATGGTTTACCAATGACTTTAACCAGATATTGTAACGCACTTACGCTCACATCTTATGTGTAATATACTACTCTTTTATAGCAATCACCTCGAAGAATCCTAATACTATCGATGTGGTAGTATTGAGAATGATAAAACCGGTTGAGTGATAAACGAATTTCCTAATGATATATAATCATGTTCTGAAATTTCCCAGCTTGATCGACTTTGTTTTTTACTCATACTGGATTCGATAAAATTAGTAGAAGTAATATTGGTGTTTTGTTAAACAGCTCAACATTTCTGGCTATATAAGAAGTTTCGTGGGTTATTCTTTTTTCTCTCTTTATCTCGGAGGCCCTGCAAAACAAAAAATCAAAATCGTCATCGACGTTGCTCTTTATGTATGTTTGTATGTATGTATGTATGTATGTATGTATGTATGTATGTATGTATGTATGTATCTATCTATCTATCTATCTATCTATCTATCTATCTATCTATATATATATATATATATATATATATATATATATATATATATATATATATATATATCACCTGTTTATGACATCCATGTGTTTTAATACCTGGTACCTTGAGAGAATATTCTCTACCACGCTAAATCGCAGCCAGCCAGCAAATACACGAAACTTATATCTTATGTAATGTGGTGGATAGTATTTATTACACTAGTGCTGTTTCTATTTCCTATTTGAATTTATTCTTACGTATGCAGGGTCCGAAAATACCTCCACATTACTTGCACGCTATATGCATATAAGTCGTGGATTGGTGGCATGATTCATCTACGATCTTGTTCAAATACAAAAAGTTAGTAGGCCACAGAAATGGTGAAACATCGATGTCCATTACTCCTGAATGTGATTTGGGATGAGTTTGTCTCACTTGTCCAAGACTTTCAGGTGTTTTTAACACCCGGCGCTTTCAGGTGTTTTTAACACTCGGCGCTTTCAGAGAGTAATCTCCACCATGCCAAATCGCAGACCACAGATAAATGCAAGCAACATATTCGTTGGGTATACGTGGTCGATAATGCTTATATATGTGTGTGTGTGTGTGTGAGTGTGTGTGTGTTGATGTGTGTGTGTGTAGATGTGTGTGTGTGTAGATGTGTGTGTGTGTAGATGTGTGTGTGTGTAGATGTGTGTGTGTTTGTGTGTGTGGATGTGTGTGGATGTGTGTGAATGTGTGTGAATGTGTGTGTGTGTGTGTGTGTGTGTGTGCGTGTGTGTGTAATGGAATGAAAGCATAAACAGGCGCCACAGCGACATGTAACAAATCAGTTTACAACATATTTATAATTATGTGACATACTGAACAGAAATGCAAGTATACATTGCCAATAGCCAATCTTTATAAAGACAGCTCTCACAACCCACCACTTATCGCTGGAGCACTCATTGTATGTATTGTATGTATCTATTATCGTATGTCATATGACATCTTATCATGAACAACTTTATCTATCTATCTATTTATCTATCTATCTATGTATCTATCTATCTATCCCTTGTATGTGTGTGTGTTTTGTGTATGTGGTAGAACTGAAATTGTCGATGCACTTCCTTCTTTACTCTATCCACTCGAGCAACAACTTCTGTTGGCTTCTTTCACAGACTCTGTGCTTCAAAAAGAACTTTTCGCAGTAGGTCACGAAGATTGAAGCCAATTTCTTTCTTCCGGATATTATTTTTACAAGACACCATTTTGACGGCCAAATAGAAGCAAGTCCACGTCTTCCTGGGTACAAATATCGTAAAAAATGTTATCCAACGTCTTAAAAATTCCGCAGATGAACCCTCGTGGACTGATGATATATGGGTTTACTTTATTTTATTGGCCTGGAAAGGCTGATAGGAAAAAGTTGACATTGAACTTAGAGAGTAAAGAGCCCGAACAAAAAGCTTTACCGGTTCCACCACCTTAGAATACAATATATTTTAAATTACTTTCCTATTTTTTCTGTATTTTAAAATTAACATCTGACCTTTTCATCTTCTATTTGCTTCAATGATTGGACTGTGGCCTTACGGGGGCGTCCCATTTTAAGTGTTTAGTCAAAAAAATAATGAACCTTATTTCTTATTGTCTTAAATCCTGTACTTATTCTATGGGTGACTTTAATCGATCCATTATGTTACGGGGACACAAAAAAACCAACACCAGTCGTTGGGACAAATACAAATACACACACACACACACACACACACACACACACACACACACACACACACACACAAAAACACACACACACACACACACACACACACACACACATATATATATACGACAGGCTTCTATACAGTTTCCTTCTAACAAATTCACTTAAAAGGCATTATTCGTTTTGGGGCTATAGTGAAAGACACTTACTCAAGGTGCCACGCAATGTGATTGAATCTGAAACCACGTTGTTAAAGCAAGCCATTCTTGCGCCTAAAGGAACCACACAGTCATACCCTGAGCTTTTTTTGAAAAAACAAATGTTTAAAAACAAATGCCTTGGATGCAATGTAAAAAAAAATGCCTCAGATGTTTCCAGCTCATCTGGTCCGTGAAAGTTTCTTTTTCTTTTCCTCTTGAAAATGTTAGAGAGGGAGAGAGCGGGAAAGAGAGGAACAGAGAGGGAGAGAGAGAGAGAGAGAGAGAGAGAGAGAGAGAGAGAGAGAGAGAGAGAGAGAGAGAGAGAGAGCGAGAGAGCGAGAGAGGGAACTGTTGTTGCAACATAAATCCGATTTTTTTTCCTTGTCACGAATATTCCTCGTCAGTTCACGGCTATTACCAACATGGTTTCACAGCCCCTACCACCAGCACCACCAGCACCAACATCACCAGCACCACCAGCACCAGCACCAGCACCACCACGATCATCATCATTGCCATCACTATTTCCATTGCCAACACAATTGCTACCAGCTTCAATAAAGAGCATCATAAACAAGCACCAAGTCAACAACAATACCAACATACAGAACTACGTAAGCAACACACATCAACAACAATAACAACAACAGTTGTAACAATAACAATAAAAATACAAAAGCAATAGATAACTACCGTACGATCCTGTTTCCTGCAGTCACTCGACACCAGTAATGATTCCAGAAAGAGACACTAGCTGTATCCCAATACCGTATAGACAATACTTATTAGAAACTCACCTCTGACGCCAGTCCTGGCGCCGATCTGTCCGGAGTTAGTACGCTATACTGAAAATTAAAAAAAAATTATAATAATAAAAAAGAAGAAACAAAAACAAGCAACGTACGCCACCGAAACAGCTAATGAAGAAGTGAAGTTATCTTGGGAAAGCTGTAGCCAGTCAATTTGACAACGAAACAAATGTGTATTTGGTTAATTTTGGTTGAACATTTGCGCAATTCCTGCACTGAGTAACGTCTGAGGAGTCTCATGGTTCAGCAATACTGAAAGGTTATCCGACGGTGGTTGGCTGTTAATGGTTCTATTCTACAGCAGTTACCTTTCAAACCTAGCAATTAAAATATAGAGCCAACGAGGGAGCCTGTACCTTATCGCTCAGTCTGCTAGAAATAGAACCTAAATCTGCTTCAAATCACATCCTGCCTCCGCACCCAATTTTTTTTAATGTAACAAACTGTAAAGTGCAACTGTTGATACACTGTGTGTGAAAGAAGATGAGGTGGCCGTATCAGGAACACTTATGAACATAGATCTGCTTCATTAGTGCTGATATGATTCTAGGGGACGGCTTTTATGCTGAGACTAAGGATTGCTAGAAATAGCAACCATCTCTACATCAACTTATGATCTGATGTTGTTGAATAAAGTATACATTAGCTAATGCAGTTTCTGGTTATGCGACGAGATTTAATACCACGACTAGAATATATATGAATATCTGAAATGAAGAAAAACAAATTCTGAGACTTCATATTTTCAACTACAAAAGACGACTTACAAATGTAAAACAGAAAGATGAATCACTAGTCATCTGGTCATTAGGAATAACCGAACATGAATCAAACGCGTTAATCGACAAAGTTGTACAACAATATGGATTCAAATTTACATTCACTACAGCAGACATAACAGATATAACACTCAATAGTAATACATAAACCATACGTAAACAGTAACGTATACGAATACATCATTCCAAATTTCATATAGTGAGAACACTAAGTGTTCTCACTATATGTTTTATCTAGCCTAGTGGTTTTCAACCGGGGTTCATATTATGGAACTTAAGGGCCATAATATGAACTTATGGACATTAAGGGCTATAAGACTTTGTTGTTAAACTTTATGTGCAATGCAGGCATGGCTGTATGGGAAGAAGCTTGCTTCCTAACTAATATTTTCTGGTTCAATCCAACTGCGTGGAACCTTGAGCAAGTGTCTTCATATTACTATTAGAAGTAATATTAAGTAGGTATTTTTATGTACAGAACGAAGAGCTTAGAAGATGCTAACGAACTTTATAGCACGGCAAAGTTAATAGCATGAAAGACTGACAGAACTTTATTAGTACATGTTGCAGAGTTACGAGCCGACAAGAAACCTCTGTTCTCAGAAATATATGACAGAATAAAATCATTTAAAATGAGAAAAAAAAAAAAAAAGAAAAAAAGTAGGTGCTCATCAAAGTTGATAAAAAGACAAAGGCAGTTCATCATTACGTGTTGCGATGTTGCGTGCTCACAAGAATCCTTCGGTTCCGGAAATAAAAGATTGAATAAAAACATTATATGTTATATGGCTGTGTGGTTAAGAAGCTCTCAACCACATAGTTTCGGGTTCAGTCCTACTGCGTGTCACGTTGTGCTAGTGTCTGATACTATAACTCTGGACAAACCAATGCCTTGTGAGTGATTTTAGTAGACGGAAACTGTGGAATCTTGTGTGTGTGTGTGTGTGTGTGTGTGTGTGTGTGTGTGTGTGTGTGTGTGTGTATGTGTGTGTTTGACTTTGCACTTTTATTTGACAACCCTAACTTTCCACAACCGGTGTTCGTTTGTTTGCCTACCCGTAACATAGAGGGTTCGAAAAAGACTCTGAATAAATGCCCGATTTCAAAGAAAATACTGATATCGATTTATTCGATTAAGTCTCTTCAAGGCTATGTCCTAGTATGGCCGCAGTCCAATGTGTGAAACAGTTAAGAGGTAAATGCTGAAAGTATATAAGTTTTAATATAGAATCTTAAATTGAATAAAACAGATTTTCTCCGGTTCACGAGCAATATTTGCCATTTCATTTTTTAATTGTTACATAGATTTTATCGCCTCGTCTCTCGTCGGCGTGATAATAGCTGTTACCTACAAGGTTTTATGGCCATTTAAAATTTTAGGCAATTCCTGAAAGTTTCGAAATATTGAATTATTTTCATTTTTAAGGGACCACCATTCCAAGTAGGTTTGATACAATACCTTGGAGAATATGTTTCTTTAACTCCCACCATTTTTAACTCCCCAAAAGGTCAGAATTAACTTTCAACTGTTCTTTCAGTTTACGACACGCTTTCAGTCATGGTTGCTTTTCATCTTCTGTGAGCAAGTGAGGCACAACTTTTGCTGCAAGTGTTTTCATTCGCAATTCCTCGCTCAAAATTCTTGGTAGGAGCTCCAGGATACACCGTATCAACAAGTTCGTCAAGTATTCGGCGACGGTCCTCTAAGATCAGTTCATGAATTTCCGTCATGTTTTCATTTATTCGGGAGGTCGATGGTCGCCCTGAACGAGATTGGTCTTCAAGCAGCAAGCGACCATATCCAAAGCGTGAAAACTAATCGTAAGCTTGTGTTTTGCTCATGGCAGCGGTCTCGTAAGCTGTCTGAAGCACTTCACAACAAAGACGTACCACGTGGCTGTATGAGTGCATTCGACGACGCCAATTGGCATACTGATGTCTGAGGGTCGCATCAAGTGGCTTCTAGCGGCAAAAGCCTGAACTACTACGGGCTTGTTATAAAGAGCATATTTACTTTTGGCTACCTCCTCATATATATTTCGATTTTTTAAAATACTTTTATTCAGTTTTCTTATCCTTTATGCCAACTGTCAAATTTAGCCCGAACACTCTGTATGTATGTATGTATGTATGTATGTATATGTATTTATGTATTATGTATATATGTATGTATGCATGTATGTATGTATATATATATGTATTTATATATTTATGTATGTATGTATGTATGTATGTATCTATCTATCTATCTATCTATCTATCTATCTATCTATCTATCTATCTATCAATCAAATTAAAGTAAATATTGAATAAGTCAACTTGATAATCCATTTAAGTTGTTGATGTTTAAGCCAAGGTCGGTTGTGACCAAGGAGAATTATGATGAAGGCCATCTCAACGAAAATCCATTGCATCTATTTGTTTTCTTAAAGCAGTGTGGTTATACTTTTATTTACACGGAAGTGAGAGATATGAGGGAGATTTAACTGTTATAAATGTTAGGTCAAGTGGCTGAAAAAGTTCCTTCGATAGTTCATTACATTCTAATTTATATATCTCAAAGGTGAAAGAATGGTTGGTATTCGAAGACGAAGCAAATAGAATTTAACTATAAAAAAACTTTAAAATATTGTACATTCAATAAACATTGATGCTTATGAAAGAACGAACATCCTGTCACCTCATACACGAAACTTACGTATATTCAATTCCATTATTGCAAGATACCTAGGCTGGTTATCAGTAAGTGCAAAATATTTTCGAAGGAAAATTAGCAATCTGGTCTTGACATCTGCTATACGTCAGAATTTTCTCTCAATGGATCTGAACGACATCTGGTAAGTACTTTTGAACTGAACCACACCAAAACAACAGAATATCAGGCAGATTTTCCATTTTGAACTCATTGATAGCAAACAGTTAACATTTCAAATTGTTGAGGTTTTTTCTATTGTTTTTGTTTTCTTCTATTTATTTTTGTTTTTATTGTTTTTGTTTCAGTTGTGTTTTGACTGGATTTCCCTAATATAGAAATTTTTGTCAAAAAGCGTGAGTGAATTCTGTTCTTGTTCTGAGTGAATTCGGCTTATATTAACGTCAAATTCGGGAACAAAGCCAGCAATTTCGGAGGGGGGGGGGAACAAGCCGATTACATCGACCCCAGTGTTTTACTGGTACTTATTTTATCGATCCCCCGGGAGGATGAAAGTCAAAGTCGATCTCAGTGGAATTTGAAGTCAGAACATGAAAACGGGCAAAATGCTTTGCCCGTGGTCAAACGATTCTGCCAGCTTGTCGTCTTAAATTCGTCTTATATTGGAAATATGTAATGTTTACCACAAAAATCAACTTGTGTGTGTGTGTATGTGTGTTTGTGTGTGCGTGCGTGTGTGTGTATGTGTGTGTGTGTGGTACTGAGGTACATTTAAAATACTCTGAGATAAGTCGATACAAAATCTCTATGGTGTCATTCGCCTTGCCAGAAATAACTGGCAGATATACCTCAATTCACGAAAAAGAAAGGGTAAAGATGTATTGGATATCAGTCCTAAATATGATATAGAAAGACAGGACGGTGGCGACCTGTGCGATTTCTTCCATAGGTAAGCTCATTTGTTTAGCTCTAACTGGAGGAACTGTATCAGGACTAAACAAGAGCAAATTCTCGCTAGAGGACACAGACATATCGCAGACGCAGACCACACACATACATTCATACTTATAAACATGAATATCTGTGTCCCCCCCCCACACACACTCACACAGAAGTAGATTAAAGGTTACCGCAGCATTACTACATTGGTAAAAGAAAATGCCGCCATACATTTGGCTCCAAACTCTTAAGCTATCCTGAAACAACACGTGATTTATGGCTTGAGAGCTAATTATAAATTAATGGCTATTCGGTTTTTTTTCCTTATATTAAAACCCACTCATTAATTTTTTTACACAACGAAATTAAATATACCCAAATAAGATTTACAAAACAACCCATAAATGTTACTCGAACCACGCATCAATTACTTACTGGATGACTAGGTTACAAATCACATCACACTGAATTCGTAACCCCTTAGTTTTTCAAATTAGGTATGTAAATATTTATCTGGCTTATTAAATGAACTTTTCACTCTCCAAAATCATGTTATTTATTTTACAGGAAATTGTATCAGCAACGTAGCGCCACATACAGGAAAGATCATATTTATTACGGCCCAATAAAGCTAGATATCACACTTTGTTGTTTCCAGAGAAAATTAACCCCAAGAACACAGAAAAATAGATGAATAAGTTGTTTGATACCTTATAAAAGAAATGATGTTAGACATTTTACCCATTTATGAATTGTTTATTGGTGTAATCGGTAAAATAATTGAATCATAAGCGATGAATACACATTTTGAAGTCTTTTGTATCTCGGTTTTGCGATGATTGAATGCAGTAATGTTCTGTACCCTAATGTAGAAAGAAAATAGGCGGGAGGTTGCAAGATAAAGTTCAGTGTCAGTTTAGGTGAGCAATGGTGGTGTCACCTTCACGTATTTTAGAAGGTACAATTTTGTACACTACCAAGAACATTTTAATCCTTTATATATATGTATTCCCTTCCTATTATCCTCTTGGACTCACTGTAACCGTCGCAACTCATTATGTTACCGTATAAATTAACATATTACTTCTCTGTTTTTCTATTTCTTTATTTTGTCTTGTTTATATATATTTTCTTCGTTAATCCTTATTTTTAGTCCCTTAGATCACATTATTTTCTAGTTGCCCAAGAGAAATATTTTACTCCCTATATGTGTGTGTGTGTGTGTGTGTGTGTGTGTGTTTATCTAAATATATTTACACATACATATATATGAAAATAGGAGATTGGTAAATGTCTTGGTACTATCTATTCATCATCACATGAGGTTCATTTGCTAATCGGGGTTACAAAATTGTACATGTAGTAGAAAACGTATGTATGTATGTATGTATGTATGTATGCATGCATGTATATATGTATGTTTGTATGTATGTATGTATGTATGTATGTGTGTGTGTGTGTGTATCTATCTATCTATCTATCTATCTATCTATCTATCTATCTATCTATTTATTTATCTATCTATCTATCTATCGATCTATCTATCTATCGATCTATCTATCTATCTATCTATCTATCTATCTATTTTCCACACACACACACACACACACACACACACACACACACACACAAAGCATGTATACATACAAACGCATGCATAGGTGGACCAAGGCACACACAAACACACACAAATACTTGTACCCACACACAGAGTTCACATAGGCAAACCCAACCGCACATTTATACACACATTTTCTCTAGTGCCTTCCTTTCCCTAGGACATTTTCTCACGTTTTCTCTGCTTTTCTCTCTCGGTCTTCGTGTAAAGCTCCTTTCAAGTGAACAGCTGGTACAATTGACTAGCTCTTGAATTGACAGCAGTTGGTCATATCTTACCAGGTAGGTACTTCTATTTCATCCCTAAAGCTCTCACTAAATCTATCGTTATAAAGTAAATTCTTCGGGTTGGTTTACTAAATAAAACGCTTGAAACTTAACCAAACCCTACAGCGTTTTACGTTTTTCGCTGGAACTAACAATTCTACTTCCGGTTGTTCTATTTAAAAAAAAATAACTGTTAATGTCTTTCAGAGCTTGTTGGAGTAGCAGAAACGAGAGGTCGTCGGCCTAAATACTTGAGAACATTCAGTTTTTTTTTAAAATTTCTACGATCCGAATTTAAATCTTATTACGTCAGATTTAACATTCGTACATCCAGGTTTTATATATATATATATATATATATATATATATATATATATATATATATATAGTACCAGCTCGGCCCTGATTGGGCAAACATATAAACGGAGCCATCCAGATTTTAGGAATATGAAACAGAAAATCATCTATTGCATTTTGCCTTTTATAAGATAATAGAGAAACAATTTGAGAACGATTGATTGCTATTTTTAGCTGTTTCACCGAACTTGCAGTATTTCATCAAAATTTACAGAAAGTACACATCAATATCGTATATACACCTTATACCCATATATAATTATGTGTGTGTATATATATATATATATATATATATATATATATATTATTCTAGAGTACGTCCTGTCTGGTCTTCGAAACGTCTAGATAGAATAGAGACAGCTGATGAAGGGATATTCCAAGGGGCTTTCCGTTTTCCTATGTGTTCGTTCCGTTGTCTGTAGTTTATTGTTCTAACGTCCTGTACCCTGATATGCATGTATATACACATGTAGATGTAAGTATGTACATATAT
>NC_142928.1:150790020-150820020 GCF_046866305.1 Octopus bimaculoides
TCCTCTCCATAAAACAGTTTGACATGAAAGACCACACATATATTTATACACATTTAGTCATAAACATTTTATTTATACTGGGGTATTCCTTCTTTCCGTCAGCTCCTGTAATTCGCCAGTTTTTCATCTCTGCCTTACTTTTGACATCACCTTTTAAAGCTATTCAATATATTCTTTTCTACTCTAGGCACTAGGTCCGAAATTTTGGAAGAGGGGGCCAGTCGATTAGATCGACCCCAGTACGCATCCTAATTTATCGACCCCGAGAGGATGAAAGGCAAAGTCGACCTCGGTGGAATTTGAACTAAGAACATAAAGACAGACGAAATACCGCTAAGCTTTTCACCCGACATACTAACGTTTCTTATTTCTTTATTGCCCACAAGGGACTAAACACAGTGGGGACAAACAAGGACAGACAAAGAGATTAAGTCGATTACATTGACCCCAGTGCGTAACTGGTACTTAATTTATCGACCCCGAAAGGATGAAAGGCAAAGTCGACTTCGGCGGAATTTGAACTCAGAAGCAGACGAAATACCGTTAAGCATTTCGCCCGGCGTGCTAACGTTTCTGCCAGCTCGCCGCCTTAGATATGCAATATATTGCTTATAGTTAGTGTTAGTGTATCAGATTCAAAACAGCAAATAGTAAAATAAAATAGAAATAATAATGTAAAATAGAAACAAAAGAAAATTTCTGTCTCTTCAGTCTTTTCATTTAACTGAGAATGGTACGTGGGTGGGTCAACTATGAACGAGTGATGTTAGAGCTATGAAATCTTACATGCATTAATTTCAGCATCTCTTATTAATAATTGCATTGCTTCTTTCCAGGTAAACTGACATCTGACTGGTCAAAGAAGACTTCAGAAGTAACTAGTAGTGACTTCTCTTGATAATCCACAAAATTTGGCATCGTGGTGTGATCAAGTACCTGCAGAAAAATGGTTTAGTGAACAAGGTCATTCATGCTGACATGCCTGCTACATTAGGGAATGACGCTTGTATGTCTATCGTATATTGGCCCAATCCTAGTTTATCAAGTGGCTTTTATCATAGCCTCGTATTGACGAAAGCCTTTGACTGAAATTTAATAGTGACTATACAGAAAACGTTAACGAGACTAAACTCGATCTTGGGTGACAGACTTAATGCATTCCCTTGTCCTATGTCCTTGTGTGTCTTTTGTATTCAGGTCATGTCTGCAGTTTGTGGATAGCCTCTTTACTTATTCACGCATTTGCTTTTCTGTTTTTTTTTTTTATAAGTAATCAAAAAATATATTCATTATTTTCTGTATTTAAGGCGTCAGGTCGAAGAATCGTTTGCAAGTTGGACAAACTGCTTAGTGGCTTTTCGTCTGTCTTTTACGTTCTGAGTTCGAATTCCGCTGAAGTTGGCTTTACCTTCCATCCTTTCGGAGTAGATCAAATAAATATCCAATCAAGTATTAGGGTCAATATAGTAGACTAGCCTCCTCCCATGCTAAATTTTGAGCCTGGGCCTATAGTTGAAAGAATTATTTTCTGTATTTGAAGGCAGTGAACTGGCAGGATCGTTAGAACGCCGGAAGGAATGCTTTGCAGTATTTATTCCGGCTTTCTACGTGCTAAGTTCAAATCGATTGCATCGCCTAAGCCCATTCCCTTAAAACCTCTGGTCTCATTCCTAAATGAAAAATCATATTTTAGGTATTTAGATAATAAATGAACCATTGTTGAAATACAAATACTGCTGCTAATTAAACATTTCCCCCCAATACAACTCCGTCCTCCACCATAACCATATCTCATCTCAAATAGCGATTTTTC
The DNA here is from genome assembly GCF_046866305.1 of Octopus bimaculoides. NCBI lineage: Eukaryota > Metazoa > Mollusca > Cephalopoda > Octopoda > Octopodidae > Octopus > Octopus bimaculoides. The sequence goes on from NC_142928.1 coordinate 150,791,834, forward strand.
TGTATTTGGTTGGATGTCTTTATGCTTACTCTTTACTCTTTACTCTTTTACTTGTTTCAGTTATTTGACTGCGGCCATGCTGGAGCACCGCCTTTAGTCGAGCAAATCGACCCCGGGACTTATTCTTTGTAAGCCTAGTACTTATTCTACCGATCTCTTTTGCCGGTTGTCAAGCAATGCTAGGGGGACAAACACACACACACACACACACACACACACACACACACACACACACACACACACACACATATATATATATATATATATATACGACGGGCTTCTTTCAGTTTCCGTCTACCAAATCCACTCACAAGGCTTTGGTCGGCCCGAGGCTATAGTAGAAGAAACTTGCCCAAGGATGCCACTCAGTGGGACTGAACCCGGAACCATGTGGTTGGTATGTACACATTTGAGTGTGGTGCACACACACACGCACGCACACATGCACACACGCACACACGCACGCACGCACACACACACACACACATCACACACACACACACACACACACACACACACAAATATAATTTAGAGAAGAACCACCATTATACAATTCAGACAATGAAAGACCTCAATTAGTGACGCTATATTGTCACGTGATATATTTCTTATAAATGCTAAGTTTTACGCATTACGTTTAAAATTTTAGTTCACAGAAATTCGTCGATAAGTCATGCTTTTACTTTTAATTAATATTGATAAATGTTCTCATTTATTTATTGTATTAACACGGATTTTTCTATATTTATTTCTTTTCTTAATGGATGATTATTATTAGTTCACAGTAATTATTCGTTGAGATAAATTATGCTTTTAATTTTAAGTAATATTATTAAATGTTTTTCATTTATTTACTGTATTAACACTTATTTTTCTATATTTATTTCTATTTTTAATTAATTATTATGTGGTAAGATACGTACATTGATCTAAAAAATTATTCTAGACCTGATGAGTGACCATATTTTTAAATGGAATTGGATTTGGATCGATTAGTTTTTGAATTGAATTGATTTTATCTGTTTTAATATAGCCATGAAACGCGCGTAGTCAACTTAATGCGATTTACTTTTTATGTTTTATCAATTTACTACTATTTACTTTTTATGCTTTATTGAATTCGTAGATTAGTATTTTTATAGTGTATTTTTTGTGGGGGATGGTGTCATTGGGATCTTTCATTGTCTGAATTGTATAATGGTGGTTCTTCTCTAAATTATATTTATATACATATATTATATATTGTGAAATTTAATTTAGTATTACTAAATTGAATATTCCTGTACGTTTGGAATGATATATTCCCTAATATTATATGTATATAGATAGATATACAAGAGTAAAAAAGAGAGACAGAGACAGACAGAAAAAAGGAAAATGTCCCTTGCATTTGAAAAATTTGGAAATATTTAAAAAGAACATTTCATTTAATTTTTCCACAATTTAATTGGTTTTCATGCTTTACAAGTTGAAAAAGTCGCAAAGACTGAAACCGGTAGTAAAATGTTCTTCATGATAAAAATTATTTTAGCATCTTCTACCTAGTCTTATTTTCCTTTTATATATATATGCGTATAAAAAGGGATGACCACTAAGTGGACATCCATTATGCTAGAAATAGATCACCTACGATCTAACCCTTCGTATACGCATGTAATACAATTTTTCTGAATTAATTTCTATTAATTTCCTTACTGAATGGTACGAGGAATTTCTGAGATTTTTCTATATGCTAGGCCACTGGTTTTAAATTGATGTTAATTAAATTAATATTCAGTTTATCACCCTCATTATTTAAATTTATATATATATATATATATATATATATGACTTATAAATATTGTTGCAATACAATAGTATTATTTTCCAGTTAAATAAAACACCGTAAAAGTAGAATTATAAATAGGAAATAGTGGCACAAGGCACCAATACATTGCGTCGTACGGTTATAGACTGCTATTTCCAGCAAAGATTGGTGCCTTGTTGTGCCACTTATTTCCTATTTATAATTCTACCTTTACGCTGTTTTATTTAGTTGGAGAATAATACTATTGTATTGCAATAATATTTATAATTTTCATATAAAAATTTTTCACTGATCTCGGTTCTATTTATAGCTAGGTGTATCAGGCGAATATACAAGCATTGACGTAGCGAATATTTTATGTTTCGTCTTCGGTGAATATAGCTGAAGAAGACTAACCAGATTTACGATAACAAACATATTCTAGATAGTCCGAAACTCGAATACTAGGTTATCCATTCTACAGTGTGTCTACAAAAACTGGGTACATGAAGTAAATAAAATCATAACATAAATTAGATATAAGAAATAATAATTTCTTAAAGTATGTGTTAATCCCCATGTACACAAACTTTGTGGACACTCTAGAGGTAAGACGAACAATTTTTATGTTTACCGCTCGAATACATCTTTGCCTGTATACATTCGGTGAAGCTTTACATAACGTCGTACATATCGGCTGCTATTTCCAGCATACACTGGTGCCTTGTTGTGCCACTATTTCCTATATATATATATGTGTGTGTATGTGATTGTATGTGTCTGCCTACATAAATATATGTTTATATTTACATAACTTTGTGCAGGTTGACGTTTGTGAGTATATGAATGCATTTGAATAGTAAACATTTGAATATGTGCTTATATGTACATGTGCCTTTGTAGGTAAAAGAAAGATAAACACATTTGTATTTATTTGTTTTTTTCTCCGTATGTTTTACAATTTTTATTCTTTTATGCTTATATTGCCATATTTATAAGCAATATTTATCGTTTCATTATGTCCTCTATTTTTCTTTTCTTTATATTCATCTTCAAGCGATCCATCATTCTATGTGAGAGTACTAGGAACCTTTGTGACATACTCATTTTCTTCCAGTATGATTTAATTTAATCTCTTGTCATCATGCTGCTCCTCCAAATATTGATTTCTAGGCCAATTTCTATCAATTTCCTTACTGAATGGTACGAGGAACATTCTAGTAAAGTTGAACATCTTATCTGACCTCCACAGTCCCCAGATTTCCAATATTATTGAACATTTATGGTGCATTTTAGAAAATAAGTAAGGAGTCGATATCCTCCGCCATCATCACTACAAAAACTAGAGACTATTTTAGATGAAGAATGGACAAAAATTCCTTTGGAAACAATTCAAACTTTATACGAGTCCACACCTCGTGGAATTCAAGCGGTAATTACTGCTAAAGGCGGTCCTGCCCCATATTAAAATAAATTTGCTTGAAATTTTAAGGTGTTACCATCATTTTGTCCAACCCCTGTATGTGCTCCATTATAGCCAAAGTCTAATGACTGAAACAATGAAAAGATTATATATATATATATATATATATATATATATATATATATATATATATATATATATATATATGTATATATATATATATATATATATATATATATATATATATATATATATATATATATATATATGTATATATATATATATATATATGTATATATATATATATATATATGTATATATATATATATATATATGTATATATATATATATATATATGTATATATATATATATATATATATATGTATATATATATATATATATATATATATATGTATATATATATATATATATATGTATATATATATATATATGTATATATATATATATATATGTATATATATATATATATGTATATATATATATATATATATATATATATGTATGTATATATATATATATGTATATATATATATATATGTATGTATATATATATATATATATATATATATATATATATATATATATATATACATATATGTAATATATATATATACATATATGTAATATATATATATACATATATGTATATATATATATATGTGTGTGTGTGTATATATGTATATATATATATATATATATATATATATATATATAGAGAGAGAGAGAGAGAGGGGGGGGGGGGTAAGTGAGTAAGAGCAAAACGAATTATTGCAATTAAACCATCTATTATCTAATTTGATTAAAGAAACCTGCTCGTATAGACGTCAGCCGGTAACTCTCCTTTATTCACTCTTAAACTTTATCCGTCTTTAATTATTCAAGCATTTTTTCGGAATATAATTGTAAAACCTGACTGAGTAGTTTCAGCAGGAATTCCCCCATTAGTTATTTCACAGTGAGAAACATCAAAATGTATGTAAAAACAAATTTCTGTCAAGTTCGAGTCAGATGGAAGAATATATCTAGTTATGCCTGATAATTTTTCATGTGTCTAATTTTTAAACAACTTATCACATGTACTGACAAAGCAACAGTCAGGTTATATAAACATTCTGAGAAAAACGTTTAAAAGCTTCAAAATAGATCGCGATTATGAATGGATAAAATAAATGCTAGTTGATTGCTTTTAATGTAAACTAGATTATAGATTCTTTAATTGCAATAATCCATATGCTAGAAATAGCTAATAGTGACAAAACTTGTAGAAATTATTTCTGTATACACACACATATAAACGCATGCATATATAAGCACACACATATGTGTAATATATCATGTGTATCTTGGCGAACCAGAGATTAAATGATATTGTACCCTCTCCGTGAAACTGCAGTGTATCGGAATTACGATCATCTCAATGTCACAAACCAACTGATAGAAAGATGGTAACAAGTATAAACCCTGTTAGTTTCAACGAAACCAGTTGGATGCAGGCCACCCAGTCAATAAGAATGTTAAACCTGAGAATCAAGAGATCATTTGACCTAGCACAGCCGACGGATATCAATGTACGCTACAGCAGCATTGATTGCAAGGCTTATTTCTAATACTACAAGATCAGACTTATTCCTATACTATATACTGTCTCTTTTGGAGAAATGGATGAACTGTTTTGATATTAAAACTATTATGACGTTGAGAAAGAGACAATAAACTGAAATGATACAGATGCTGTGCAAGTTGCAGAGCATTTTATTACAGACACAAACGCGAACACAAATAAAAGATTAAAAAAACAGCACAGTTGGCAGCCACGTTGATCTAAGGATCAATGCTTGGCTTGTTTATTTCCATGTGTGTGTTTGTGTACGCGCGTAAAAAATAACTTAAAATAAAAATATATTAGTCTTCAAATATGTTATGCTGGTGTAGCTTGCATTGATATGCTTCGGTTGTGCTAGGTCAAATGATCTCTTGATTCCTAATTTTAACATTCTTATTGACCGGGTGGCCTGCATCCAAATGGTTTCGTTGTAGGATTTTAACCAAAGTTGATTCCTCTGAGGATCGGTAAAAATTTATTTTGAACTACATAATGACTATCTGCATTAAGATATATGTTCCTTGAATCCATTAATATTTTTGTCTTTCAGACTTCAGATATAGTAAGACATCAAGTCGTCTTTGGATTTTCTATATCAGAAAGAATGTGTTTGCTGTGTGTAGGTGCTTAAATGTATTTCTGGTTAGACCAATATCAATTTGTTCATACCTTCAATTTTCAAGGGAAACTTTTGCTCGGTAAGGCACCTGTTTATAAAGGGACAACGTGAAATATCGACTTCCATGGGAAGGAGGATTTTGCATGACTTTGGCAACTGAATTTCTTCAGTTCATTCTAACTTTTGAAGTAGAATGGTTTTTCAGTACAACTGTAAATAACATACTAATTATCTTTATTGAATATCTTCTGATATTCGTACCACCACACATGTATCTAATATAGAAAATTCTTTACAATATTGGATGTTACAATCGCATTATAAATTCCTAATAAATTCCTTTACATATTTTTATTAAAATGATGCCGTTGCACATAATATATTTTGTTCTTATAGCAACTAACCTTCAATCCATTGCAACACGATTAATAGAGTCTTCATATAAAAATATATATTACAAATACTTCTACTATATTTTTAAGGCATTGAAATGTCTAGAGATGACTAAAAAGTTTGTTAATATATTCAATAAAACCAATACCCTCACTGTTTTTATAACTTAAATCTATATGCCACATGCAAAAAAATTGAGTCAACTGCTATCCCACCTCGGCAGCCCCACTCCCCGGACAAATCCTTTAAAATGTCCATAATACTTGCTTATTCTATCTTATAATTAAGAGGGTTAATTAATAGATATATGAGGCAACTTAGATGATAACTTTTAGCGTAAATCGAATAACATAAATCGTTGACCTTCATTTGAAGACTACACAACTGTTTTTAATACTTTTTATTTTTTGTCTTATTAAGTGTATACTGATGTAAGAATTTACTGAAGTTCTAGTGCTGAAATATTGGCCAAAAGCCATATATTCCCATTTGAAACTTAAAACAGGTTCCGGAATAGTTACCGTTTATATTATTTCTTTATATACCGGTTGTAATCGAGATTTTAAGAATGAAAATATAGTGTTACTTCATTACAAACATTATTACCCGGAAACCTTGAACTGAAAGTATCGTAATATTTATGATCGAAGAGGAGATTGGTATCTGAATTTATGTATGTCTGGAATTTGGTTAACTGGGTGAATATTGGAGTCTCCATTCCCAACTGTCATTTTAAATTTTCTTTGAAATTCTGATTAACAAACAGTTTCAAAACTGTAAAGATAATGGTAAACAATTTTCTGCCTCGGTCTCGGCCTCTCAAATAAGAACTATTCCTTGATAGTGCCTGGGGAAATATCATGGCTTGTTTTAGTATTCAGTAACAAATATGTTCATCTGATGACTACTTTAATACATTTGCCATTTAAGAAAATAACTGGTTACTCTCATATCATTTTACTTCGAATGACAACCAGCATTATTAAGAGTCGTTGGCAATCTAACAATTTTCACATCCGGTTATAAATGCGCACTTTGACGTACAATCGTTCTCAGAGGTTCCCTAATACAAAGATAAACACACAAATACTTTCATTAACAACATTCAAAAAGTAATAAGGAATCCTTTCAATTTACTTCGCTATTAATTCTCTTTTGAATACCTTTCCGAAGGCTTCATATCGTTCGATCAATATACTGTTTCTAACAGTTCATTACAGATAAATTGACATTTACTAATGTCATCATTCCCGTAAGATATTCTTATACAACATATGCATTTCTTATGTTTCCGTAGCATATTCTCTCTCCCCACCTCTCTATCCCATTCCATTTTCTTCCTTATCTATCTATCTATCTATCTATTTTTCTATATCCAGCTTTACATGCATACATATATTTTGCGGTGGTTAAACGTGCTTCTTAACCACACACCCACCGAGAGAGTGAGAGAATGTGAGTGAGTGAAGGAGAAAAGAGAGAAAAGAAAAGAGGGTGAGAGAGACAGTGAGGAAGGGAGAGAGAGAGCTTCTTATCTTACACAGCCATGCCTCCGCCTCACGCGACCAGGCGTAGGTGAATATTTCATATTAAAATATTAAGATTTTTACTTCACCAACCAAGTTTCAATTTGTTTCTTTTCTTCTTATTTTTGTTTCGCTATTTGTTTTCTTTAACCATTAAACTACAATTATACTGTATGTGGTCCATTGTCGACGCTGAAGTTTTATGTAGGAATTATTTTATCGACCTCCTAAAGTGGGATAACTGAACTAAATACCGCAAAGTATTTTGCCTGTCATTTATCACCGATCAAACAAGTTCATCCCCATCAGCTACATGTAAAATACTGGTCTCCAATTTTAGTACAAGGCCAGCAATTTCGGGGACGGAGGTAAGTCGATTACATCGACCCCAATGTTCAACTGGCATTTATTTTATCGACACCGAAAGGAAAAAGGCAAAGTCGACCTCGACGGAATTTGAACTGCCGTTAATCATTTTTCCTGTCATGTTAACGATTCTGCCAGCTCGCCACATTAAACTACATATAAAAATATTATCTTCTCAGCTGTGAGTAACAATAGTATTGTTCATATCACGGAACAGAGCTTACATTAATTTTGTGTGGCATTATGTAAATGAGAGCCACTATATTTTCTGGATATGTGGGGATTATATGGGTTAAAAATTACTTTGGTTAAGATGTAAATTTGAAAAATATTTCTAAGGCAAGTGAAACAAGAGTTCATCCATTATATGAGTGAAACGCATATGAATATCTCAAATGTGGGCCTTCAGAAGTTTATATGGTTGTAAATAGACAGTTAGAAAACGGTGCATCATTTTGATTAACCGTTCGTATAGCGATCTCTATAGAGGGATAGAGAAAGATAAAGAAAAATGGTAAGAGAGAGATAGAGGGAGAGAGAGAGAGAGAGAGAGAGAGAGAGAGAGAGAGAGAGAGAGAGAGAGAGTGAGTGAGAAAGAGAGAGCCAGGCTATAACAAAAACCAGAAAAAAAAAGGAAAGAGTCGCATGCCGGTTTTTCTCACTGTACTCAAAACATGAGACAACAGGCTACCCTTCTGAGGTAACACTCCTCTCCACTGATCTTCAAATGCAAACATCCATTCATCATACACGTATGCGTATATGTGTATCTTGTATCTTTTATCTCTTCTTTGATTCAGTTGCTAGACTGCAGCCATGCTGGAGCACCGCTTTGAAAGCCCACTACTAAATATTTTAAACTTGGTACTTATTTTATCTTTCGCGTTTGCCGAACTGCTAGTTCACGGGGATATAAACCCACCAACACTGGTTGTTAAGCGGTGGTGGGAGACAAACACAGGGTCAAAGACACACACACACACACACACACACACACATACACATACACGACGTTGGCCACTTTTCAGTTTACGTCTACAAAATCCACTTACAAGACTTTGGTCGGACCGAGATTACAGCAGAAGATATTTCGCCAAGGTGTCACGCAGTAGGAATGAACCCGGTACCATGTGGTTAGGAGGCAATCTTCTTACCACACAGCTACGTCTGGGACATATGCTGATACACATGCGGTACGTGAGTGTACATGTTTGTGCTTTTGTGGTGTAGGTGATGGTGTTTGGGTGGGAACAAGTGAGTGGCTTTGCAGAATGACATTTCTTTCACTTCACTGTGACAGCAAAAAATCAGACTTTTAATTTGCAATATATAAAGCCCTCTGTGCGTAACATAGACATTCCTTGGATAAGAACAGATACTATACTTTGATCTTAGCCAAAAGGCCGGCAAGAAATCCCTGTATAAAGTACTGTCATAACTAACTGAGAGATCTTTTATCTTTCTGTGAACGGTAAGGTAAAGTAGTAAGTAAATAAAGCATGGTGCTACTAATTCTTTTGCCTATACCTTGACCTCTAAAAGAAATCTCAATGTTGATAAAAGTTAATAATACCATTTCAATTAATTAATAAAATAATATTAATCATATTTACGGAAATATTAATATGTTGATAGTTATTACTGATATTTGACAATTTTAGAATAATTCAAACACAATGCAATTAAGCAGCTGAAATTATAATGGGGAACGCTGCCAATTTTCTGTTTTGTTTTGTTATCTTGTTTTTCTTATTCTTTTCATTAAACATTTACACAGCCTGAAATCTCATTAAGTTTAGTTATTGTATAAAATAAATAATTAATGAATTAGTTAATTTAAGATTAAGCCAAGATTATTTAAATAATACATTTGTAATACTCAGATGGAAGTGACTATATAGAGATGGCAGTGTGGTTAAGAAAAGCACGTCAGCAACGCAGGTTCGCGTCTTTATTCTCCATACCTACCCGTTTCAAGATATGAATTTTGCCCGGCTGAAATGCTCAAGATTTCGATAAACATCGAAACATTTTTTTAAACTTTATTACACACAATCAGGAATGGTGAGGAACATGCGGAATGAAAAGTAAATAACTTCTTTTCTCGATGAACTTTAAATCCACAATTATATATTGTTTTAAACACAAAGCAGTCTATGGGAAGTTGTTGACCTATCTATCTATCTATCTATCTATCTATCTATCTATCTATCTATCTATCTATCTATCTATCTATCTATCTATCTATCTATCTATCTAGCTAGCTAGCTAGCTAGCTATCATTTGTATGACTGTTTGTCTGTATGTATATATATATATATATATATATATATATATATATATATATATATATATGTGTGTGTGTGTGTGTGTGTGTGTGCGTGCGTTGTCGCGCATATATATATATAGGTAAATGTGTAAATGCATGTATGTGTTTATGTATGTATGTATGTATGTATGTATGTATGTATGAATGAATGTATGTATGTACGAATGTGTATAATCAACAGATGAGATCCAGAGATTCTCGGTATAGAAAGCACATTGTTGCGCTCAAATGATTCGAACTTAGGCACCGATGTGTTTTACAAGGGACCAATTCCGCGGGATAGAGAGTGGCTATAACAGGAATCATGGTTAGAAGATATGGAAAGAATTATGTGGTTAAACAAATTAAATATAAAAGCTTGGGTTTGTTATAAAAAGATATGTATATATGTATACATACAAAACAAAAACAGCAAAGACTGAAGACTTTCAGACGATGAATACTTAAGTTTAAATATATAGATACTTATATTGACAGATCAAACTTACACAGAAGACAAATGATAGAAAAGATTAAAAGGAAATAGGTAAGATGTTGTAAGTTCAACAGCTGTTTCTGGGGGCTCGGAAATTCATCATCATGTTGGTAAATATCTTTATATATATATTTAAACTTAAATATTCATCGTCTTCAATCTTTGCTTTCTTTCTGTTTGCATGTTTACATATATACATATGTTGTATCTCAAACCTAACCTGTTATACTTATTTTGTTTATCCGCATAATTTCTTCCATATCTGCTCACCTTGATTCCTCTTATAGCTACTCATTACCTCGCGGAATTGGTCCCCCGTAAAAAAAAAAAAATCGGTATGTATGTATGTATGTATGTAGGTAGGTAGGTAGGTATGTTTGGACTTAAAGAGCTCTTACTTTCTCTTCACTAATATTTTCGACGAAATTTTGTTCCACGCTTTTGTCACCACGGCGCCAAACTCTTGCCTAAGAGAGGCTATGCTCTTCCGGTAGCATGACTTAAGAGTTGTGGACATGGTCCAGTGCGAAACATTCTGACAGTTGTATGGTATAATCAACAACATACTATTTCATGATATCAAATAATGTTTGTGTGTGTGTGTGTGTGATGTTGTTAGGTAGGGTAAAATCTCAACTGTTTCCTCTTAAGACACATCTGCTTATTCAGTTATTACAATCCAAAATGCAGTTGTCGTTTTTGTACAGATGCAAAGTACATGGTAAAGTTGAAAATCATGAAAACACTGTTTGTAGAGTTATTGTATAACAAAACAGGAAGTCGGAAAATTTATTGGTATTTTTAAATCACCATTACATATGTTTCATTTCCTAATAGGAATTACAGAGTTTTACGTCTCAGACAGAAATGTAAGTAATTTCCTATCAGAAATTTTTCAGACAGAGAAATTAGGTAATGTTGTTTAGTTTTTCATTTGATATTATTTAATTTCTCTGCATGAAGAATTTCTAATAGAAAGTTCCTTACATAGCTATTTAACATCTAAAACTGTAATTCCTATAAGCAAATGAAATGTGTGTAATGCTGGTGAATAAATAATATCAATAAATTTACCAACTTCCTGTCTTCTTACACAATAACTCTGCAAACTATATATATATATATATATATATATATATATATATATATATATATATATATATATATATATATATATATATATATATATATATATATATATATATATATATGTATATATATGTATATATATATATATATATATGTATATATATATATATATATATATATATATATATACATACATACATATACATATATATATATATATATATATATATATATATATATATATATACATACATATATATATATATACACATATACACACATATACACACATATACACACACATATATATACATACATACATGTATATGTATATCTACACACGCACATATATATGAAATATACGTTTGTGTATGTGTGTGTGTGTACCTATCTCTAAATAAATAAATAGATAGTTATAAACACACTCAACATGATAGATCCGATGTAATCCGCAATAGTACTCCGAAGCAATCCAAAACGGTAATCCAGGAGAACCCGACTTGGTATTCTAGGAGATATTTCGGCTTGGATATAGCATAAACAACACATACACAAATACACACGAATAGATAGACAGACAGACAAGCAGACAGACCAACACACACACACAAACACATACACATATACACACAGACAAACACACAAACACGCATGCATTCATATGTGTGTACATAAAGCTGTTTATGTATATGTATACACAAATACTCGCATACAAACACACACACATAAATGTGCATAGATTCATGTACACACATATCAATATGCATATAAACACACACACGTATATACACGCACATACTTAAATGTGTGTAACTAGTGTGTAGTTTTTTGTCAGTGAATGTGTGAGCGTAAGATTGAAACAAACGATGCGATGTAATATGTCCATAAAATCTATAGGATTTTCGAAGCATCCTTTTCTCTTAATACGACGGCGTTTAAGTACAGCCTCCATCACAGATCCTCAATATCATTGGCGTTACCTCCACCCGTCTTCGCAAAGCCAAAAAGTCATTGCCACAAACGGTATCATCGCAGACATTATACTATCGTCGTGGTGGTCGTGGTTGTGGTCGTCATCATCGTCGTCGTCGTCGTCGTCGTCATCATCATCATCATCATCATCATCATCATCAACAACACCAACAACAACAACAACAACAACAACAACAACAACAACAACAACAACAACAACAACAACAACAACAACAACAACGGCACCACCACTACCTGAGTTATTTCTACATTACTCTTTCTCCATAGCTGCAAGTCTAATTTCTCTATGCGTCCGTCTGTCTGTCTCCACTGTTGACTATAATTACGGATTGCCAAAAGTGCTATATTGTCTCATACACCCCCCACCACTCCACATTTCCAATGTTTTGCTGTTTCTTACAAGGATCCAATTTTACTTGGTTATTATTGGAAATATTAATGTTTGAAAAGGATTATGATTACTAACTTCAGCTGTTGGCGGTAAATAATTAAGATACATAACCATTTCTTTTGATAAATGCTTTCTCTCTCTCTCTCTCTCTCTCTCTCTCTCTCTCTCTATATATATATATATATATATATATATATATATATATATATATATATATATATATATATATATCTTAGTCTTCTCAGTTCCGCTAGGTTTTGCAAAACTTCCATTTTGCAAATTCTTTAGAACCCGGAATGTTGAAGGCATTTTTAAATATTAGCACATATACACATATGCATAAGCGTATATAAAAAAAACATAAACACATATAATCAACACACAAATACGCTCATAAAGCCCCCCCCCCACCTCATATGTATGTATACATACACGAATGTGTGTGTATGTGTGTCTGTGTGCATGCATATGTATAATAATAATATATATATATGCGTGTGTGTGGGTGTGTGGGTGGGTGGGTGGAAGGTATAAGTTCTGTCTGAAATGTAAACCTTTCATCTCATTATCTGTAACGTATCTTTGCTACTCAGGCTACACTCTAAATTCTAACTTTTGTTTCATGAAGTTTGTCTCTACAAGCATGTAGAATCAACATTCTCAAACACTCATTTCTTGTCTGTCGCCTGTTTTTTTTTTTTTTCTCTCTCTAGATTTTTCGCCATCATTCCCAATTGTATACATTGTTTCTTTTACTCATCTCCGAACTTTTTCAACAAACATCAATTGTTTCAATACCTCTCATTATGGATCAGTTAGATATGTCTCAATCTCTCTGATGTCATCACTTCGGTGAATTTAATGCATATACTTCCTCTCTCATATTCATCCAACACTGACAGTTCTGATGCTGGCAGTGAAACGTTTGCTATCCTGAATTGTCTCTATACTAACGATATTCGCGTTTAACTGTCTTTAAATGAAACGCTGACTTTCACTTTCTCTATCTCTCGTACCTATATTCCTAACCCATCAATCATAGTCCTTTCACAGTTTCTGTTATTATTGAATCCACTTATTCCAAGTCATTCAACTTCACGTCATCTTACGGTGCAATAAATTTTGCCACACAAACCCATTAGTCCTTTAAGTCGCTTAACTAGTTAAACTATGCTAAATACACGCTGACTACCCATAAAGGTAAATCTATTTTATCTCTCATCCATCCGATACAAATAAACAGGGACCCAATAGCAAGCACCAAAGAATGTTTCGAAACCACTGTCACACAACGTATGTGCTCAACTCCAACTAAATGGTCAACATGTAACTTCACTGCATCTCTACAAACATGAAAAACTGTCTGCAGCATATACCAGAAACATTAACTGAGATGGTTTCCTTTACCAATATCACCGAAGTAAACGATGACTTAGTGCAGAGAACTACGTCGCAGATTGCAGTCGAGCTTTCAGGACTCTAATCATGGTCCCTTCTACACACCACCTCTGTATTATGCGTATCACTGCTACAGAATAGTCAATATTTCTTTTAAATTTCCCTTGCACTTCTTTGAAAATGTTTATAACTATTCTTCGCGCACACGAATTCTCCTCTTATCACAAAGGTTCATCCCTGGTTATTCCAGTCAAATAATTCGACTGGTTCTGATTACCTTCTTTTTATTTTTCAAACTGTATTACAAAGGAAACTCAATCTCACCATCGACTTCAACTTTTATCTATTCCCGGTTATCTACTATATGCATTAGCAAAACCAACCGTGTCTTATATCTCGAAAAAGATACTTTTGTCAACATCCCAAAAGGATGAAGATATGACTATTCTCATTATGATTATGAATTTCTTCCACTTACTTTGCGGTTAGCCGCATGTTTTTATGAGGTCAAATCTTTTACTTAGAATCATATGATTCTGGATGAAAGACAATCGAAAAACTTGAAATAATTATTAGCAAAGGCAAAGTCTGATCTAATCAAAAACGACGAATCATTCATTGTATCTAAATGCAATGATGATCGATATGGTACATGTCAGTTCATGCATACCAGTCAATATAAGAGCAGAAAAACCGGAAGAATATTTACAAATGCAAATATGAACTGCAAAAGCAGAAATTTAATTAACTGCATCAAATGCCCGGATTGTGAAGAGATATACGCTGGCTAGATTGGGAATGCATTATCGGAACGTTCACGTGTGCACCGACAGTAAATTAGGGGCCTTGATGCCTATCAGATCCCTTTAAGCAACCATCTGGCAACATGAGGTCAGAAAAAGTTTATAATATTCGCTTTCTACAAACTACACACCTCAAGTGACGTTGAGAGAAAAACCAAAGAAAAGAATTTTATTGATAAATTTAAACTCATTTTAAATGAACAGTTATAGTAACGGTGATAATTATAATAATGATGGCAATAATAATAAGTACTACTGCTATAACTACTGCTACCACCGCCACCACTAACAACATCAATAATATAGGTGATGGTGAGTAGATGAGGAGTAGATGGAACAGGGACAACTGACGAAGGGATATACTCTTTATGTTGCATGTCTCGTTTCTCTGTTTGTCTTTTTTTTTTGCGTTGTTCGAAAAAAGTTCGTTTTCTGTTTTCGTTTTTCTGTTTCCGTTTCTCATTGTGTTTCACGTTTTCTTGATGTCCGGTAACCCTATATGCATGTATGTATACATATAGATGTAGGTATGTACATATATGTATGGATATATGCATATACCCATATATTATTTATATTATATATATATATATATGGGAGAATATACGAAAAAACAACAACAGACGAGGACAGGTGGTGTAAATAACAAAAGGATGTATTAGTATGACGCTCGGGAATACGGAAAGTCTTTGACGTTTCGAGCTACGTTCTTCAACAGAAAGAATACGGAGACAAGGAGAAAAACACGGAGAAAAAAAATTGAATAGTGTTCAGTCAACGGTCAATCATAATAATGGCTGATCATGACAATGGCTGACCGGAAGTTAGAAATTCTTTTTTCAGGAGAGCTAAGAAAAGGATATATATATATATATGTGTGTGTGTATTGAATATATATATATTCTAAGCGACATATTGATACTTATATATACATGTGTGTGTGCGCGCGCGCGTTTGTGATATGTATGTGAGTGCATGTGATGTTGGTTTGTTTACATTCCCATAACTAAACGGTTTGGTAAAAGAAACCGATAGAATAAGTACTACACTCACAAAAAATAAGTACAGGAGTGGGACGAGCACGACTGCAGTGCAATGATTGAAACAAGTAAAAGGTAAAACATATGTACGTGTGTGTGTATGTGTGTGCATGAGTGTGTGTGTGTATGTGTGTGTATGTGTGTGTGTGTGCATGAGTGTGTGTGTGTGTGTGTGTGTGTGTGTGTGTGTGTGTGTGTGTGTACATGTAAGTATATTATATAAAACTGTTTGTAATGTATGCATAAGCAATGACTGTAACAAATATTCGAGCTATTAATATACTTACAAAAAAGTCAGTAAGAGAAGAATAGAGAAGGGAGAGATAGATGGAAAGAGAGAGGAAGAGAGAGGGGAAGAGAGAGGGGAAGAGAGAGGGAGACAGACAGAGAGGGGAAATGATACGTAAGTTGGAAGAAGAAGAAGAAGAAGAAGGAGGAGGAGGAGGAGATGATGATGATGGTGGTGGTGTTGTTATTGTTGTTGGTGGTGGTAGTAGTGGTGATGGTGGGGATGTTGGTGGTGGGTAGATGGAGAAAAATTAATAGAAAAGTTATATTGAAATTAAAAATAAAAGAGAAGTGTGGACCAATGAGAGAGAAACGAGAGAGAGAGACAGAGAGAGAGAGGGGGAGAGAGACAGAGAGAGTTTGAGAGAGAGAATGTGTGTGTGAGAGAGAGTGTGTGTATGTGAGAGAGAGTGTGTATGTGTGTGTGCGTGTGTGTGTGTGTGTGTGTGAGAGAGAGAGAGAGAGCAATGAATGAAAGAAGAAATAAGTGCAAACGTGGGATTTGCTGGATGTGGAGGACGGGACAGAGCCCATGACTCTTGCAGTCTCTGAAAAACTGGTGAGATCGATGCTGTTGACGTTTTGTTTGAACTGCTGGTGTAACTGTGTGCAAGAAAGTTCCTCCCCAACCACATGGTCCCGGGTTCAGTCCTACTCCGTGGCACCTTGAGCAAGTGTCTTCCATTATAGCGCCAGGCCGACCAGTTGTGAGTGGATTTGGCAGACGGAAACTGAAAGAAGCTCGTCGTATATATATAAGATTCAGTTGAATTAGGTACTTAAATTGATGCACCTTGCAAGTTCGGTATAGTCCGCACACCTCAACAATATTATTTCAATATTGAATATCAAGACTCCGTGTTTGTACCTAATATTCCTGTCGTATGTGCAGACAACTCAACCCAGCTAAGTGAAGATATCCGCTCTTGGTAGTTCAGACATGTACTTTTTATATAAAGATAATTTTTATAGTATTTCCGAAGTGCAGATTCCAAGTTAAGTGAACAGAATATAAATAAGTAACAAAGATGTACAGGTGTCAATTCATTACGGCCGTTTCAAGCGGCATGTGTGTGTGTGTATGTCTGTGTGTTTGGGTGTGTGTCTGTGTGTGTGTTTGGGTGTGTCTGTGTGTGTGTTTGGGTGTGTGTCTGTGTGTGTGTCTTTCTGTCTGCGTTTGTCCCACCACCACCACCACCACCACCACCACCACCACCACCACTTTGCAACCAGTGCTGGAGTGTTTACAGCCCGGGTCAAGGAAATGTTCTCAATCTGTTTTCGTACGGAAGAACTGGGTATGAATCCAGTAACTTAGCGGTTCGGCAAAAGGGAACGATAGAATAAGTACCTTGTTTAAGACAAAAATAAGTGCTGGGGGTCGATTCATTCGACCAAAATTTCTTCAAGGCCCAAGTATGACCGCAGTCTAATGACTAAAACAAGTAAAGTAGCAGGTAAAAGGTAATATCTCACACAAAGACATGAGCGGAGACAAGTTTCCAGGGAGACGATGTTCTAGGAAAGAAGAATTGAATATATTGATTATTACAAGAATTGGTGCGTTGAACGAGAGGTGGGAGGACGGATGGGTCTGGCTTGTAAGAATAACTTAGATTTGAGACCAGTGACTCTGAGCAGCGGAGGCCATTATAATAGTTGATAAAAATGTCAGATTTTGTAGTGCGAGAAACGTTATGAGAAAGCCAAATAGAGAAATTGAAAGACAGGGAGACAAATAATGGGAAAGAGTGGAAGAGATAGAATTATAGATAGATAGATAGATAGATAGATAGATAGATAGATAGATAGATAGATAAAGAAATTGAGAGAGAGAGAGAGGAATAAAGAAAGAAAGAGGAAAAGAGGGGGATAGTGACAGGAACAGATAGAAAGTAAGAGAGTATGTTTGTTTTTGGTCTTTTCTCTTTTGCATGTTTCTGTCACTTGACTGTGACCGTGTTGGGACTGGATCCTTGTGGTTTGAATCACTATCGCCAAAATTTATTTCAGTTGTTTTCAAATTTGGTATATGGATTAAGTATTTTTTTTACTAGTTATGAAAATGAAAATCATTTTGCCTTTATAATTAAAAAGTTATTAGCCTTCAAAGTGTACTTTAGCCAATCAGAAGTGAATATTTTATACATCACCGTGAAGTTCAGTTAGCATAATAAGCAAAGAACTCTTGTTTCCATAGTAACCAAGGAGTGTAACCACCACGTGTTCCATAACTGTTTGCAAAGAACTCTTGTTTCCATAGTAACCAAAGATGCTGCGTATGCGCACAAGGAGTGTAAACACCACGTGTTCCATAATTGTTTGTTTTCATAACAGTAGGAATTCGATTCGAGAACGTATAGAGATTTTAGAACAGGGACGAGATGGCTTCAATTTTAAACCTTTCCTGTTTGATGGAATTAATAAAGACAGAAGAGGATGCAGCATATTTCTTCCAAGAGAAAGGAATAATACCAGAAAAGAAGATTTGTAAGAAAGAACATCCCATGGAAAAACAAACAAACAAACAAACAAAAACCAAAACAAAAAGTGGAAATTTGTACTGGCGTTGCCAAACGGGGAGGCTGCAAAGTGTCTGTGTCTCTCCGAAAAGATACATGGTTGGAAGGTGGCTCCCTTTCTCGGAGAACAATACTTTCTTTTTATACGCCCGGGTCAAGGAAATGACCTCAATCTGTTTTCGTACGGAAGAACTGGGTATGAATCCGAGCACAGTTGTTCTTTACAACAATTATTTTCGTTAGTTGTATGCAGAGGAATTGCTCGGCAACCTAGTTCAAACAGGTGGTCCCGAAAAAATTGTCGAGATAGACGACACAGTGTACTCAAAATGCAAGTACAACCGAGAGAGGATGCTATCTGAACAGTGGGTCTTTGGTGGGAGTGTGTCGCAAGACAAGGGAAGTTTTCTTTTACGCTGTACCAAGTCGTAACCGCGAAACACTAGAGGACTGCATACGACGCTCAGTTCTTCCAGGAACCACTGTCTTCAGTGACCTGTGGCGAGGTTATAATCAGATCCCAGAAATCGATGACTATGATTTCAGACATAAAATTCTGAACCACTGTATTAAATTTATAAACTCAAAAGAAGGACTCACACTCAACAAACTGAGAGTACATGGGCGTCTTTAAAGCGTGGAAACAAACGCCGATGTGAGATACACCGTTCCATGGTTGACTCTTATCTTTGCGAATTTATGTGGAGAAGGAGATATGAGAGAGCTAATCTATTTTATATAATTCTAGAGAGTATTGCAAATTTTCGATCTTGAAGTTTTTAACTAACGTCTGACTAAAGCTATGTTTTGACTGTTATTTCTAGCAACTGCAGTTGGTTTGCTTGTAGCTTTTATATATTTAATTTGTTCGCGTATGTTTTAATGTTTTTCACTGTTATTTCTAATGTTATAACATGCCGGCGCTCCCCGCCTTCTCGCTACTGTGACAGACGATGGATGAAGCAGCGAACGCGCTGTTTTCTGATTGGCTGAAAATTCTGAAAATCATAAAACTTTGAACACCTGTAACATTTTCGCAAAATTTTTCTGAAATAAATAAACAAATTCTAATTCAGTGTCACAAATTACATCTATATACTACATTAAAAATCTTTTATTAAAGATTTCAATATGCAGTGACTCAAACCACGAAGATCCCACTGCATTGATAAATATGTTTACAGCACCTAGATTTCCCAAGTGGTCACCCATCTAAGTATTAACTAGGATCGACGTTAACTTCGGTGATCGGACGTGAGACGATGTTTTCAACATGATATGGCATAAAAAGAACACGAGTTAATGCGAGTTAATGAAGCAGAGATTGATGGATAAATTGGTAGATAGATAGATAGATAGACAAAGAGATAGGAATTTAAAAAGAAGTTGTGGGAGATAGAACTAATGTGAATGCGTTTTGCTATGTGATTGTATGCATTTTTGTGTGTAGTTAATTTTGTATGTTTGTGTGTGTGGATATTTGTATGTGTGCGTGGGGTGAGTGTTTATGTATGTGTGTTTGAATAAAATTTAAAATTTGCTAATTTGTGTGCGGCTGAGAGTGAGTGTGAGAGAGAGAGAGAGTGAGAGAGAGAGAGAGAGAGAGAGAGAGAGAGAGAGAGAGAGAGAGAAGGATCGAGTTAGTGAGATAGAGAAAGTTTTAGGGATAGAGTAAGTTTTAGGGATAGAGTAAGTTTTAGGGACCGCCATGGTTAGAAACTGAAGGTCAAACAGATACATAGACGTAGCGATAGGCGAAAATAGGTAAGTTAAGAAATAAAGAGACAGACAGACAAATAGATTGATAAGATAGATAGATAGATAGATAGATAGACAGACAGATAGATAGATAGATAGATAGATAGAAAAAGATAGACAGCTAGATATAGAGCGAGCATGTGAGGGAGAAAGAGAGTGCGCAAGATAGTATGTACATGTGATTGTTTGCCTATGTGTGTTTTTGTGTGTGAGCGAGAGCGTAAGAGAGAGAGAGAAAGAGAGTGAGAGAGAGAAAGAAAGAGAATGAGAGAAGAGAAAACGGGTGTTTGTAACTTTAGATAGATAAATTGGGTGGTAGCAAGTAGCCAAGAATGATAGACAGAAAGGGTAAAAAATAGAGAGAGGGAAAGAAAAAGCCATAGTGGCGGACCAAAAGGCAGAGATAGGTCGGTAGGTAGGTAAGTACAGAGAGAGAGAGGGGGGGGGGGAGAAAGAGAGAGAGAGAGAGAGAGAGAGAGAGAGAGAGAGAAAGAGATGTAGAGAAGGGAAGAGAGAGTGGCGGTGGTGATGGAGAAATGAAGTGAGCTGTAGAGAAATGTTAGTTGAGTTTTTTGCTGGTTTTGTATAGTAAGATCAGGTTTTTTATGTGTCAGAGTGGATTACGCCTGGCACAGGATACTCTCGCGAACCAAGTCGACCTGCACCCCCTCTAACAAGCGTCCGTCAGTGCAGTCTGGCGCCACGATTCAACGTCTCGTGGCCCTCCTCCAGAGCTTTCGTACCCCTACCACTGCTGTTGCCCCCATTTCTGGAGCCGGCTGGCGGATTGAGCAAGATTTACTCTTGATATTATGCTCTTGCCGCAGGAATTGAAACAAATCGACTAAAGAGAAGAAAGTTTTTTAGAATTATAATTCCTTCTACCAGTTTTCTTAAGCAGAAGGAAAAAAAAAATTAAAAAAGGGGAAAAAGAAGAGGGAGAAGCATAAGGAGAAGAAGAAAAGGAAGAAGAAAAGAAGTAGAAGAAGAAGATGACGATGATGGTGATGATAATGATGATGAAGAAAATGAAAGAAAGGGAATTAGTAGTAGGAATACCAGCAATAGTAAAAATGCGAATAAGTAGAAGCAAGTGATGATGATGATGATGATGATGATGATGATGATGATGATGATGATGATGATGACGACGACGACGACGACGACGACGATGATGACAATGATGATGATAATGACGGCAATCTGACGACAACGATGAAGAAGAAGAAGAAGAAGAAGAAGAAGAAGAAAATGGAGAAGTAGGATGAAAAGGGAAGGTGGGAGATGAAGTAAAAGAGAAAGATAAGAAAGAAGGAAAATTAGTAAAAACAATGTGAAGAAGAAAACAAAGAAAAAATAAAGTAAAAGAAAAAAGACAAAAGAAAGGAGGATATGGGATAGAAGATAGATGGGGAAAGGGGAATATGCAAAACGAGAAGGATGGTGCTGGAGAAGAAATCAGAAGGTTTAGGAGAAAAGTAAAAAAAAAAAAAATAATAATAATAATAATAATAAATAATAATAATGATAATAGTAATAATAATAATAACAGTGAGGGAAGGAAAAAAGTGATAGAGTTGATGCAGACAATAGAAACAGAGATACGACTATATGCGACTGAATAAATAAGTGCAAGAAAAAGAGGAAGCTGGAGAAACATAAGAGAGAGAGAGAACGAGAGAAAGATAGATAGATAGAGAGAGAGAGAGAGAGAGAGAGAGAGAGAGAGAGAGAGAGAGAGAGAGAGAGAGGAGAAAAAGAGCCGTAGAGACGAAAAGGCAGGCACCGATAATAGAAGTGGGCTAAAACGACAACCACGACAAGTAAAAAAATGATGCAGAGAGTTTGAGAAATGTATATATATATAATAATAATACAAAGAATATATATACATGTATACACACATATATGTACATACTTACATCTACATGTGTATATAGATGCATATCAGGGTACAGGACGTTAGAACAATGAACTACAGACAACAGAACGAACACATAGGAAAACGGAAAGCCACTTGGAATATTCCTTCATCAGCTGCCTCTATTCTAACCTGACGTTTCGAAGATAAGGCAGAACGTACTCTAGAATAGTCTCTTCCTGAGTAGAACAAACAACAAAAACAATAATTACGACTCTGTCAGAAATATGGTAAACAAAGTAAGGAGGAATTAAAGATTTAATGACAAAATCTCACATTTACCAAATGATGCTGTACGATATGCAATATTGTAGTCAATATGGACAGAAATGCATCAACAGGATATGTACGTAACATATGCACAAACGTACGCACACATCTCTCTCTCTCCCTATACATATGCGTGTTTGTGTTTGTGTGTGTGTTTGTATCTATCTATCTATCTATCTATCTATCTATCTATCTATCTATCTATCTGTCGTGGTTGCGTGGTAAGAAGCTTGCTTTCCAGCCACATAATTCCGGGTCAGTCCCACGGCGTGGCATCTCGGGTGAGTAAGTCACTTCTACAATATCCTCGGACCGACCAAAGCCTTGTGAGTAGATCTGGTTGACGGAAACTGAAAGGCATGAGCCGACCAACTCGGCGCCGGCCCGAAACTGGTTGCTGAGGATCTGCATCGGCATCGATCCCGGACCGGTACGACTACCTGGCGGCCCCGGTGGCAGAGAGAGAGAGAGAGAGAGAGAGAGAGAGAGAGAGAGAGAGAGAGAGAGAGAGAGAGAGAGAGAGAGAGAGAGAGAGAGAGAGAGATGACTGCAGTAGATAGAAACCACATAAATCATCGTTTTATGTTTATTCTAATTTGTAAAGTTTTATATTTTTCATTAATTGACATTTTTATGTTTCAGGTTCTATATGTGGCTGTTTAATCATACCATTTACAAAAGAAGCCGTGGAACTGTTTGAATTTCAAAGAGGCCGTATTGTAGGTCATTCTGAAGGTGGACATAGCCAGCGTAAAATCGCAGAAAGCCTTGGGATCCCGCTTTCTGCAGTTAATAGAGCGATTGTGCAATTCACCAGAAGGGGGGAGTAGTCGACATCACCTCGCTCCAGATCAACCAAGGCCCTCTGACAGGACCCTTCTCTTTGCTAAGAGAAGTGTGGAGGATAATCATCGTTGCAAGACTTTTGACATAGCAGAACAAGTTGATGTCAGTCCCAGAACAGCTGTTAGGTATCTCCACAAACTTGGTTACTATGGCAGAGCAGCAAGAAGGAAACCATTCCTTCGACCAGCCAACATCAAGCGGAGAATAGCAGTGAAATGGTGGAGAGGCCACTAGCGTTTTGGGACACTATCATATTCTCTGATGAATCCAGATGTGTTGTATTTCCTGACAGTGGACAAGTGAAGGCGCATGGCTCAATGGTTAGAGCGTCGAGCTTACGATCGTGAGGTTGTGAGTTCGAATCCCGGACCGTGCTGCCTATTGTGTTCTTGAGCAAGACACTTTATTTCACGTTGCTCCAGTTCACTCAGCTGTAGAAATGAGTTGCAATGTCACATGTGCCAAGCCGTATCGGCCTTTGCCTTTCCTTTGGATAACACTGGTGGCGTGGAGAGGGGAGGCCAGTACTTATCCTATCGCTGTCTTTTGCCGAACTGATAAGTTATGGGGACGTAAACAGACCAACATCGGTTGTCAAGCGATGGTGAGGGGCTAAACACAGACACAAAGACGCACGCATATAAATAGGCATACATATTCTTTTATTCTCTTATTTGTTTCAGTCATTTGACTGCGTCCTCGTGTTGTTGTTTTTTCATGTTTTTTCTTGCTTGTTCATGTCTGAATCGACTATATATACATATATATACATACATACATATATATATATATATATATATATATATATATATATATATATATATATATATATATATATATATATGTATATACAGAGAGAGAGAGAGAGAGAGAGAGAGAGAGAGAGAAAGATAGAGATAGAGAGAGAGAGAGAGAGAGAGAGAGAGAGAGAGAGAGAGAGAGAGAGAGAGAGAGATACAATGGGCTTCTTTCAATTTCTGTCTATCAAATTCACTCACAAGGCTTTGGTTAACCTGGTGCTATAGTAGAAGACACTTGCCCAAGGTGTCACACAGTGGGACTTAACCTGGAAGCCTGTAATTGGGAAGCAAGCTTCTTACTGCACAGTTACGCCTGTGTCTGATTCCTCAAGAAAATGTCAATGTTTTCCCTTGGGATTTATTGAGATTTGTTGATTCATATGGCCAAACTTAGATGTACTTGAAACTGAAGTTTTCCAAATCAAAAGGGAATATCTGTTGGTATGAGAAGAATTCTGAACATAATTGTTTCCCCCCTTCGACGAACCCATTGAGAATAAATAGTACATGCTAATTAACCCATAGTCTTGCGTCGTTGCATAGTCTCTGATCTAAATTACGGAACCACTTTATGGAAGATTTTTTTATTTTAAATTGAAATTTGTGTAGCAGTAAACCTGAAGATTCTAAAGAAACTCTTTCTGAGTCACAACGTTATTGAATGTAAGTTTGCCTATTTATGAGAAATGCCCGCACCAACTGCCAGTTGCAAACGATGATCGTATCTTTTTGGGATACAAGTATAACTCTTTTGCACAACCTCTGCTATGAAAAGTAATGATGTAGGCTGAGGAAGGGAATCTTTCTCTTCCAACTTGCCACAACGTTTTTGAAAAAGACGGACCCTCATGTTTGTAGACATTTTGGCAATTTAAACTTCAGTTCAAAATAGATCAGGTTGGACAATTTTTGTTCCTTTTTGAATTAGTGGTAAATCTGACATAAGTCTCCTGACAGCCATTCAATGTTCTGTTTAGGGCTTTCAAAGTTCTCTTGTGTATCCCTGTCTATTCATCCCTTACAATTATTTGTGCGTAAATCTAAAAGGCACTTGAAAGTAGAGTATGCTTTACGGTTCTCAACAAGAAGTATGGTGACAATACTTGGAGAAGAAACTGCAACAATTATGCCTTCATGTTGACGAAATTATCAATCAATGTACTGATAGGGGATACTTATTTACACGAGGAATCAGGAAAGAAAAGTTCAGCTTCTTCGCGGATCCTATAAACAATAATAATAAGGTTGAATCTTGTAAAAAATAATAGTGGACCTACTGGATCTATGGTAATTTATATATGATCTCATAGTATTATCATTATATCATATCTTTCTCAAACATTCTGTTGAATTTCAGTGACGTTAGATTGTGATAGGCTGGATTTTGAAGATATTCATTATTTATATTCTCAAGCTTGTTTGTAATGTCCTCGTCATGTACATTGTATATTATATCTAAGAAAGTTATTTTTTGCAGAATCGCTAAGTTTCGGGGACGTAAACAAAACACTACTGGCTGTCAAGCAGTGGTGGGGGCCAAACACAAACATAATTAAATGTGACAAGGCTGGCTCTTTGAATTACAAGCACTACTCATTTTTGTCAGATGACAGAACTGGAGGAACCTCAAATAAAGTGTGTTGCTCAAGGACACAACGTGCTGTTGAGTATCGAACTGATTACCTTACGATTGTGAGCCGAATATCCTAACCTCTTTGCAAGTGATAAGGCTCATTCCCAAATCATATAAACTCATAGGACAGGTTTTTCCCGTTTTCGTGGCCCTTATATTCCCCACTGGACGGGACGCTGCTCCGTCGCAGGATGACTCGCTTTTGCCAACTAGTGGACTGCAGCAACGTGAAATGAAGTGTTTTGCTCAAGAACACAACGCATTTCTCGGTCCAGAAACCGAAACCATAATTTTTATGATCATAAACCCAACATGCTAACCACTAAGCCATGCGCCTGCACTTGCTGAACCAGGATTAATATGGAATGAACCAGTATTGATAATAACAACAACGATATTTTCCTACTGGATTTTAAAAAATAGCCTAAGAATTGAGAGAAATAGAGTTTGTTTTAACTGCCTCGATATTAGGCAACACACCCACAGTGAATTTCTGCTGTGGATCAAGTAGAATTGAAAAAAGGAAAATAATCCCTCCCCCAAAATAGCATTGAGTAGAATGTGATTATCACTATGTTGAAATTAATTTCCTGTGTTATATGCATTTTCAAGAAAAATATACAAACAAAAAACAATGACCTAAATGCTTCGTGAAATGGTTGAGACCAATATTTCACGAACTACTTAACTGAGACTTGAAGTCACAATTTCAAGGCATGATATGGTAACATAGGTTCCGTTGAGTTAATCTTATTAATCCACTACCCATCACACACAAACACACACACATACACACACACACATACACAAACACACGCACACACACACACACACATACACACACACACGCACACACATACACACAATCTGCTTGTGAATAATTGCGCTTTACTAGTTATTGCTAGAGAGGAGAAATACCCAAGAAGCAAGAACCATGAATATCGTGGGCCATTTGATTTAATTACTGATTTTTTAGTCATTGGACTTCATCCATACTGGGGCAGCCGTATTGGGATTTTACAAAGAAACGCGAAGCCCTGAACGTGAAGAGACGTAATTAACTAACATACATTTGTTCGATGCACCAATTCTGCAAGTCTACTAATACTTGCACACATATCTACACTTACACACATACGTACACACAGACAGACACATACACCTATATGTATAATATATGTAAATATGTATGTGTGCATACACACATAAATATATACACATAGATGTGTATATATATGTATGTGCGTGTGTGTGCGTGTGTAAGTGTATGTATGTATATATATATATATATATATATATATATATATATATATATATATATATATATATATATATATATATATATATATATATACAGACACAAACACAAACAGACACACATACAGGTATACATATAGACATACACACACATATAAATTTCTATATATGTACTTGTATTTATATATAAGTATGGATATATAATATGTGTATATACATGTTTTTTGTGTGTTTGTGTGTGTGGGTATGTGTGTGTGTGTGTGTGTGTGCATTTGCGCATGCATGCATATATGTGCATGCGTTTGTTTCAGAAACTGTCTCGATATTTGTTTTTTTAGTCAACATCGCTTGAAAAACAGTAGTTTGTGTTCCTATTTCGTAAATTAAAGGTTGCGCGAAGTAACCAATAAAACGAATCACAAACAAGCATTAGATATCATATGTTCGACTAGGACCCTTCAACTCCGCCCAGTATGGCTGCTATCCATAGTTAAAACGAGTGAAAGAATAACACACACATGCAGACACACACACACACACACACACACACACACACACACACACACACACACACACACACACACACACACACACACACTAAATACATGCACACATACAGATGCACACGCACAAACA
>NC_142928.1:151002520-151007520 GCF_046866305.1 Octopus bimaculoides
ATTTATATATAAACACCAGGCAGTGAGCTGGCAGAATCGTTAGAACGTCGGGAAAAATGCTTAGCGGCATTTTCTCCGTCTTTACGTTCTGAGTTCACATTCCACCGTGGTTGACTTTCCCTTTCATCCTTTCGGGATCGATAAAATACGTACCAGTTGAACACTGAGGATCGATGTAACCGACTTACTCCCTGTCCGTAAATTGCTGGCCTTGGGCAAAAATTTGAAATTAATATTAGAGTATGCATAAGGCGGCGAGCTGGCAGAATAATTAGCACGCCGGACAAAATGGCTAGTGGCATTTCATCCGTTTTCACATTCTGAGTTTCCTTTCTGCTGTGGCTGACTTCGCTTTTCATCCTTTCGAGATCGATGAAATAAATACCAGTTGATCACTGGTGTCGAGGTGATCAACTTACTCCATCTTCGAAGTTGCTGGCCTTGTGTCAAAATTTGAAATCAATATTTATATATAAATACTTTGACACATATACACACTGTTCACTTTAAATTCGTGCATCATGGTCAGTATGGTAAATAAATAGTCTTCAGAGCAACGAAATCACTGTCAATCTTTACAGGCGCAGGAGTGGCTGTGTGGTAAGTAGCTTGCTTACCAACCACATGGTTCCGGGTTCATTCCCACTGCGTGGCACCTTGGGCAAGTGTCTTCTACTATAGCCTCGGGCTGACCAAAGCCTTGTGAGTGGATTTGGTAGATGGAAACTGAAAGAAGCCCACCGTATATGTATGTATATATATATATATATATATATATATATATATATATATATATATATATATATATATATATATATATATATATATATATATATATATATATATAAGTCTGTCATACCGGCCATGACGAAGGGAAATAGCCCTGAAACTCGAGTCGCCTTTATATATTTATATTTATATATTTATATATTTGATCCTTTATATTGAACACTCAATATTTCATCTACATTCAATACTTTCTTTCATGGTGCCATCTATTTTTATTTTATTTTATTTTATATTATATATTGTATATTATATTATATATTGTATATTCCATATTCTATACCCCACATTAGTTCTGCAGGAATATAAATAAAACATAAGAAACAGACAGTGTTGGAACTCTTTTAAACAAAATAATATATTCCTCTATACACACTCATACAAAAAAACCACCTTCTTTGTATTTATTTTTACTCGCATATATATATATATATATATATATATATATATATATATATATATATATATATATATATATATATATATATATATATATATATGTATATATATATACATATATATATATACACATATATATATATATATGTATGTGTGTGTATATATTTGTGTGTCTGTGTTTGTTTCCCCAACATCGCTTGACAACCGATGGTGGTGTGTTTACGTCCCCGTAACTTAGCGGTTTGGCATAAGTGACCGATAGAATAAGTACTAGGCTTACAAAGAATAAGTTCTGGGGTCGATTTGCTCGACTAAAGGCGGTGCTCCAGCATGGCCGCAGTCAAATGACTGAAACAAGTGAAAGAGTAAAGGAGCATTTGCAGTCGATTAGAGTCTATTTCCAGGTTATTTCGAATAGATTGCTGAATAATTTAGGATAAAGATCCTTCCCGAGTCATACAAACGCATAGGACCTGTTTCCCGGTTTCCGTGTCGTGTATATTCTCTACCAGGGCAAGTCACCGGTCCGTCGTAGAATTACTCAGTTCTGCCAGCTGAGTTAACTGGAGCAAAGTGAAATTAAATGTTTTGCTCCAGAACCCAACGCATCGCCCGGTCCAGGAATCGAAATCACAGTCTTACGTTCATGATTTCAACACCTTAACCACCAAGCCATGCGCATTCATGATTAATAATTTACGAGATAATAATTAGTGTTAACTAATTAAAATCACGTATGTTGTTTTATACGATTTTTATCGTATCCTTCATTTCTCCAATATCGATCAAATATCTTCTATACGATAAATACAAATCATGATCTCAGATACATATAAGCCTACATACACACACACGCACACACACACACACACACACACACACACACACACACACACACACATACACACACACACACGCACACACACATGCATACGAGGCTGAAGATATTTGCTGGTATTCTACAAGGATCAAGTAAAACCACAATGGAACTCTGACACCCTGCGTCACATCCAATGAAAGGCAACTCGACTAACTAGCATTAAATCTTTAACGTTGGATCTCCAATGTTAAATGTGTGTTGCTATCTCTCTTTGGCTTTACTATCCTTTTTATAATGGTCTACAGTTTTATAATGGTCTACAGGAGATAGAAGATCCTGTACCTGCTCCTTTCGAGTACGCTGGACCCATTCAATGCCGCGCCCATTCTCCTCTTCAGCTCTGTCCAGCCCCTTCCCTCGGCCTCCCACAAACCACTATACCTAGTTCTTTCACAGAACATCATCTCACTAGAAAATTGCTGCTCATGCCTTACCCCCACCCCCTGATGTTGAGCTGCAATAATAGCTTCTATTTCTTGTCTTTTTCAATTAAAAGAAAATTAACACATTTAGGCTATCATGTCACTGTTCCCGACGAAGGGAAATAACCCTGAAATCCGGATCCGTTCGTGCTACAGATCATGGTGAGAGGGATAACTTCCCTTGGCAAACAGGACACAGTGGTGTGTCGATAAGCCAGCTGGAGGAGATGTCCTCCTGGGGCTAAAAGCAACAGTAACATCCACCCCTAGGGGTCAGCCACACTTAAGTGGCAATATACTACACTTTATCGTGCAGTTACTGTTAATACTTCATTTAGAGAATTAACATTGCTTGTTTTCACCTTTTCGATATCAGTGAAGAATTTCACTGGAAAAGTAGATATAAGATTGCCAGGTTTTTGTCTCTCTCACCAGGGTCAGTGGCTGTCGAACGCCGACGAAGGGAAATAACCCTGAAATCCGGATCCGTTCGTGCTACAGATCATAGTGAGAGGGATAACTTCCCTTGGCAAACAGGACACAGTCGTGTGTCGATAAGCCAGCTGGAGGAGATGTCCTCCTGGGGCTAAAAGCAGCAGTAACATCCACCCCTAGGGGTCAGCCACACTTAAGTGGCAATATACTACACTTTATATATATATATATATATATATATATATATATATATATATATATATATATATATATATATATATATGAATTCAGATGGAAAAACAATCATAGGTGTAAGGAATACATCAGCATAAGTTGTTACATGATTTTACATGATATATTCATATCTTTACCACATCGTTACAACTGTTTCAGTATGTAAAGTAAATAGTTGATCTCATTAGGTATTAATATGTGTAACAATTAAATGAAAAGATTACAAGACAAAGTTACTCTTGTCCTCACCAAACCTCGCCTTGGAATTATAAATAAAAATATATTAGATAGAACTATTCCGCAAGTTAAAGATAAATTACACCTTTAACTTTGGAGTAATGTAGAAAAGGTGATTATTTAGTTTTATACTTTCCGAAATAATTGTAGCACTTCCTTTCTGCAAATTGATATAACTAACTACTACACA
Source organism: Octopus bimaculoides (assembly GCF_046866305.1). Classification (NCBI taxonomy): domain Eukaryota; kingdom Metazoa; phylum Mollusca; class Cephalopoda; order Octopoda; family Octopodidae; genus Octopus; species Octopus bimaculoides. Next base: position 151,006,104 of record NC_142928.1, read on the forward strand.
TCTGTATCTCCTGTTCTGTCAAATTATGCTCTAATTTTTTTGCCAGGAAATTAGCTCTTCTGTATCATATGGACATCTATATTATATTAACGGCGAGAAAAAAAAAACGTTCATCACGTTCAATAATAAAGTCAAATCTATAAATTCTACAACAGTTCAATCTGATATTGTAAAGATATTTTCGAATTTCATGCAAATTACAAATTTCGTAAGCCTTTTTCTATTACATCAAATAAATATATTTTCAGCTTTATATTAATTATTTTTAGAGCGGCAGAATATGAAAGAAGCCTTCTGGGCTAAGGTGAAGCTAAGCTTGCATTCTCCGATGGAGAAGTTAATTTCATATTTGAAACCGTAGAGATAATCATGATATCTGCATCAATAAAAAATCTGCAAGATATTCTCGAAATTACAGTGGGAAATAAATAGCAAAGGATGATGAGGAGAACAAAAAATGCCTTTGCAAAAATAACTTTATTTGTAACCACTCAACAAATAGGTTGCCAGAAATAAAATTTGAAGCTCTAATCCACAGTATATGTATCATACATACAGAGATGCATTACATACATATTTTGAGAATATCTTGCCGATTTTTTATTATTTCAGATATCATGATTATTTCTATCCAACATTACTATCTCTGAAAAGTTACTACAGTGAATCAAGTGTTTCCTGACAGACACAACGCAACACGTTGTAGTCGAAGGAGTAAAATCAAGCCCAGCCAAAGTTAATAGTTGGACTCACTTCTTTTCATCATCTACATTGATGACATTACTGACATCATCAAGCACAGAAACATAAAAGTATTTGCAGATGGTTCCAAGCTCTAGAAGGTCATCAATGAAGCGGATGACCGGACATGTCTTCATACAGACCTACTGGCTGTCATCCATTGGGCGGAAAAGAACAATATGTTACTGAACGAGGATAAATTTAAGTTAATCCACTTCAGAAAAGCGGATACGCTGAAACTCCCAAACTCCCATACTTCAGATGAAACTCACATGACATCCAACAACATCAGAGACTTGGGAGTTATAGTAGACAACAACACAAACTGGGCCGCTCCTATAAACAGCAAAGCTGACATGGCCTGTAGAATGTGTTCCTGAATTCTCAGAACGTTCCAGTCGAGAGATATCCACACCATTATCCTTCTCTTCTCCACTTTTGCCAAACCCACCTTGAATACTGTTGTCCACTGTGGTCTCCCCGCATGAAACAAAATATCCATGAAAGTTGAAGCACTTCAGAGGTCAATTACAAAAAAGTGAGATGACATGACAGTCCTTGACTATTGGGTTTGACTAGAAAAGCTCAAGTTTTATTCTCTCCAACGTCAACGTGAGCGCTACATTATCTGCATAAAGTGGAAAATATTCCATCAACATTGCCCGAGTGATATTGG
>NC_142928.1:151010020-151020020 GCF_046866305.1 Octopus bimaculoides
TCTTAGTTTAATCCTCAGGAATATTGAAATTCGAGTGTATTAAAAAAAACCCAGAAATTTGAACTGTGTAACTAAGCGGATGTGAAGCTGGGTCGTATGCATACATGTATATTTATGTGTATATATGTGTACATATATGTATGTATGATTTTAAATGTGTACGTATAGACTCATAGACACAAACATATAAACACACGTTCATATAACATGTATATATTATATATGTATATACATATATATGTCTGTGTGTGTATGTATATATGTATATGTTTTTATATATATATACTACATATATATATATATATATATATATATATATATATATATATATATATATATATATATATATATAGAGAGAGAGAGAGAGAGAGAGAGATATGCAGGGCAGGGAATCGTCAATTAGTAATAAAATTAATAATTAACAATTTTGCCGGGTAGCTCAGTATGAAAAAACCTTTTCGGTAAAAAAGATTTATCATCATAAATATATAGGGATTGACAGTAACCTGCTTCTCCAACATACTGAGAATTCAGAAATAGCAGTCAAAGAACTACTGATTTCAAAACTACAAATTATTACTCCAGATTGATAGCGATATTTTTGATACACACAGAACAAAAAACAGTAGAGAAGAGTAAAAAAACCACCTGCCTTTAGTTAATTAAGTACGATCGTTTCACAGTTAAGAGTAAAGAATACTCTATTCTGATCATCAGCTAAATATTCCAAATTTATTGGAATATTTAGCTGATGATCAGAATAGAGTATTCTTTACTCTTAACTGTGAAACGATCGTACTAAATTAACTAAAGGCAGGTGGTTTTTTTACTCTTCTCTACTGTTTTTTGTTCTGTGTGTATCAAAAATATCGCTATCAATCTGGAGTAATAATTTGTAGTTTTGAAATCAGTAGTTCTTTGACTGCTATTTCTGAATTCTCAGTATGTTGGAGAAGCAGGTTACTGTCAATCCCTATATATTTATGATTATATATATATATGTATATATATATATATATATATATATATATATATATATATATATATATATATATATATATATATATATATATATATATATATATATAGATTCAAGGCTTGAATATGGTACTTATGCGAAGGCACCCGAATATCACATCCCAAAAGGATGGGTGATTAAAATCAAATAATAAGCAACACGGATTTCAAAAGTGATTGCAGTACGCACGTTTCATGCTACTTCAATTTATTTAAGTAATGTGAGCATTACCTTAAATGCAATATGAAGAGCAATCTTCAGCTGCACGAAAAAATGTAGAAAAAAAGACATATTACAAATGTGGCAACATATTAAAACCAAGTGGGAGAGAGCAGAGGAAGAATATATAAGTCCATCTTGACATAGCAGGGTCTATCCTCTGCTCCCACTTGGTTTTAATATGTTGCCACATTTGTAATATGTCTTTTTTTCTACATTTTTTCGTGCAGCTGAAGATTGCTCTTCATATTGCATTTAAGGTAATGCTCACATTACTTAAATAAATTGAAGTAGCATGAAACGTGCGTACTGCAATCACTTTTGAAATCCGTGTTGCTTATTATTTGATTGAATATATATATATATATATATATATATATATATATATATATATATATATATATATATATATATATATATATATATATATATATATATATATATATATATATATATATATATATATATATTAATACATGCATATATCCATACATATATGTTCATACCTACATCTATATATATACATACATGCACATATGGGTACAGGACATATATATATGTATATATGCATATTTTGTGGTTATGGCGGGTATACATATACATTTTTTGTTCATGCGTATAAAGTGAACTGATTACTTGTGCAAACCAAGGGTTTCTTTCAATAGGGCTACTTGTTCAATGTACTCATCAGTGGAATATATATACATTTGTTGTATAAGATATGGATTCAGAGGGTCGTGTCGTTATCACAGAATGCTCCTCTTACGGACTTGACTAACAGTTCACAAAGTAATCTAATACAAAAGAGTATGAAGTAGAGTGTCAATGCGGCTGTCATCCAGAAAATCCGATGTCTGAAATTATTCCATCAGGAGTATATGAGCCATTAACGTCAGGATATATGAGAGGTGAATATATTTGTTCAACCACTTGTTGGTATGATCATGATGTTCTGATAATCTGAGGAGTTAGATTTCTTTACGTGAATTCATCTGTGAATATACAATTGTATGATATAATGCCTAGCATGCATATTAATGCAAACAGGTGAGCATAGTTTCTCCCATACTGAAATCATTACTTGACGAAAAGGGCTGCGAAAGGGCTGTAATCTTTAGGATATCAAGTCGTTAAATAGATATTTATTTATTTATTTATTTATTTATGTGTTTCAGCCAAGTGGCTGCGGTCATGCTGGTGCATGATATATTCACCTTTCACACCTCATGACGTTTATGACATGTGTGTGTGTGTGTGTGTGTGTGTGTGTGTTATTTCTTTACTACCCACAAGGGGACAAACAAGGACAGACAAACGGATTAAATCGATTATATCGACCTCAGTGCGTAACTGGTACTTATTTAATCGACCCCGAAAGGATGAAAGGCAAAGTTGACCTCGGCGGAATTTGAACTCAGAACGTAGCGGGCAGACGAAATACCGCTAAGCATTTCGCCCGGTGTGCTAACGGTTCTGCCAGCTCGCCGCCATTGTGTGTGTGTGTGTGTGTGTGTGTGTGTGTGTGTGTGTGTGTGTGTGTGTGTGTGTGTGTGTGTGTAGTGAAGGCGCATGGCTCAGCTGTTAGAGCGTTGGGTTCACAATCATGAGGTAGTGAGTTCCATTCCCGGACCGAGCTGTGTGTTGTGTTCTTGATCAAGAAACTTTATTTCATGTTGTTGTTTCTCCAGTTCACTCAGCTGTAGAAATGAGTTGCAACATCACTGGTGCTAAGCTGTATAAGTCTTTGCCTTCCCTTCGGAAACCATCAGGGGCGTGTAGAGGGGAGGCTGGTATGCATGGGCGACTACTGGTCTTCCGTAAAAAACCTTGCCCGGACTTGTGTCTTTGAAAGGAACTTTCTAGGTGGAATGCCTGTTCATAATGTTATCACCCCCTAGTTCGACCTCACCCGGGCTCGCACCTACACCTTCCATCCCCACTGAGGTCTTCTCTCACTAATCGGAAAGTCGCATCACCAGCTACCGTGCAACCTAAAATTTGAGGCCCAATTAGGTATGCACGACATCTCACAGACTGTCTACATCCTATCGACATGATCCAGAGACAGCTAGGTAACATATTGCATGTTGATATATATATATATATATATATATATATATATATATATATATATATATATATATATATATATATATATACAAAGAATATATATGCATGTATACACACATATATGTACATACTTACATCTACATGTGTATATACATGCATATCAGGGTACAGGACGTTAGAACAATAAACTACAGACAACGGAACGAACACATAGGAAAACGGAAAGCCCCTTGGAATATCCCTTCATCAGCTGTCTCTATTCTATCTAGACGTTTCGAAGACCAGACAGGACGTACTCTAGAATAGTCTCTTCCTGAGTAGTGGATCAACCAACTACACAGAGGATTCCAAGGTGGCAAACACAAACCAAGACAGGAAAAAATGGACAGTGAAAACAACATTCAAAAGCCGTACGGCCAAACGCAAATCTGAGGTAGAACGCTAATATACATACACACGAGTGTGTGCTGAAAAGTTCCTGGCTTTGAGGGTTAAAGAAGATACAGGATGATCAGTTAATTATGCACACATATACACACATACATATGTCATATCTCGTCTTCTGTGTAAACCTTAATTATTTTAGCCACTCCCACTAGCTCACACATTGCACATAGGCGGTTTTCTTTTGGAGTAACAGCGTTGGATTGCATCGAGACCCGCTGTTTGTTTGATGCTAAGTGTCGAGTATAGCTGGGAGCAATAGTCTGACCGTAACCAATCAAAAGTTGCGTTGTATTTACGAGGTTGTAGTGTGCTTTTACTACCGTCTCATTTTTGAAGCTCGCTGAAGATGCAATTCGCAAGTTCGATTTACAGAAACATGATCTGTCCCGGTGCTAAGTAGGTATTTTCACGTATACTTGATTTTGAAGTAATTTTTCTGCGTTTTTATAATCTGTTCTATATCCTATAGACTAATGTCGCTGCTCTAAATGATTTATTGCTAAGTATTTTATTCAGTACTATGTGACATTTTACCTCAGATTAGCTCGGTTAGAATATGTTGTGTTCGACATGTGCTTGGGAAAGTGCGTGTCTGTACGAGCGTATTTCACTCAAAACCTGTCCACTTCAGATTTGGGAAAATAATTCTGCTTCATTATAGAACAACATAAGATTCAGAACATGAAAATCAGAACATTTTAATGTCATAACAACTTGAAATGCTATCTTCAGAAGCCAACTGATTTTTGTTTATAAATATCAAGGATTATTATGGAGGGAAGAAAAAGATGTTGACAAGAATCATGGATCAATTTTCAATTTCACCAGAATTAATGCAGATCAATTTTCAAGTTCACATCTTTAATATGGAGGAATAAAAAGAAAAAAAGTCAAACAGGCTGACTTAAATAGTATATAAACAAAATTAATAAAGCGGATTAAAGAACTGAAGGAATTTCATTCACAACTCCACTTTATGTTTTGGAAATACGATGCTGTTTTAGTTTTTATAGAACGTCATCAAAATTTGGGCTTTTGACGTCAGAACAGCTTGAAGAATGTACTAAGAATCCAACCAAATTTTGTACTTAATTTTCAAGTTCGCAAGTATAGAAAACCTTTTTGAAGAGAGACGTTATTATTTTTTGTCTCTTCTAGAATATAGCTTTAAAAGGGTTTTAGCTTTTGACTTCCTAATAGACGAGAGATCTAAATTATTTTGAATTTCAAGAATTTTTCACCGCTGGAGCAAAGTTCATGAAAAATTATTCAGTCTCTTCAGGTATATCACCAATATTACAGTTTAAAGGATTCACTGCGTAACTGGCAGTATGTGAATCGAGCCCCGGAATGCAAATAAAATAAATAGTATTTGAGTTTAATAAGATACCTTGGCAAACTAGTTAATAATATAGATGTTTTCGATCTAGTTTTGATTCTTTGCCATCAAATTTGAATTCTTTGCCATTAAATTTGAATTATTTGCAATCAAATTTGATGGTAAAGAGTCCAAACTAGATCGAAAACATCTATATTTTCCCGATCTAAAATCTGCTAGTTTTGAAAAGCGTGTTTTGCCTTTTCTCCTTTTTGGTTCCGGTACAGAAATTCTGATTCAAATGCAGGAATTATTTCGTCTTCTAAAATGGCATCGATGTTTCCCCTTGAAATATTTTGTTAAATACAATTAGACATGAATTATATATGAGAAATGTGTCCGCCAAATGTAGTAATTTACTTATCAGCAAAGGTACATTTTGAAGGACTACAAAAGTAATGTTTAGTTGTGCTGTCTCAAACTCTATGCAGAACTTCACAATGTAAAAACCAATTCAAACCAACTTCAATATTAAGCCGTTTCATCATCGTACAAAGGAAAAAATATTCATGAACTCAGAGTATCCTTTTTTTTTCTTCGAAATTGCCAATCTTGAATTACATCATTCAAGAAATCTGTAGTCAGATCAAATTGTGCAACAAAATCTCTGCTATCTTTGATTAGAGAAATCACTACTTCCCCTGTATTATCTGCACATGTAAAAATTCGATGTTTCACAATTCTTGTAAATAAAGGCACTGGAACAAGTTTCCTGGCGTCGTTCTGGCCACACAAGATCTGTTGTTTTCATAGCTGCAGGCTTGACCAAATTCCCCGATAGTATTCGGCGTTTATTTCAAGCAGTCAAACAAACCACTTCAAAGCTATCCCTTGATGTTTGAACGTTGATCAAATGCAGTTTTCTTAAACTACCCTCTGCGTTTTATGCACAAGGCTGAGAAAAGTCTTTCATGTCTACCAATTATTACGAATAAAGAAAAAAAAAAAACTTTATTTGGGGTTATTTAACCTTGTGTCCCGCTCCCTGGCCTAGAGGCTACTTTTCATGCTGGATGTGTCTTAACTCCTTTCATTATTGCTTGAAGTTCTTAGATGTTTGTAAATGTTTCAATACTTCATTTCAAATGCTTTCCATGATTTACTAATTTTTTTGTTCATTTCTGAAAATAACAATTCTTGAGAAACATACTCATTGTATATAAGCACTCTGCCTACCACAACGACTTCCTGTTATTTCCAGTTATTTCTAACCTTAAATATTAGGTGCATTTTCATATCGCAGTATTGCCTTTATATAAATGTTACTTGGCTGCAAAAGAGATGTTCTTTGTCTGGCTACTGATGGACTTATGAGTTAAAGACTTAAACAGAGATAAAATGGACTAGAGGTTTGGATCAACTGCTGATTATTTGGTCAGTGATATTATTTTAACCAGCAACAGATCAAGGCTGCTTTCATTCTTTCATTCTTTGTGGAAAGGAAAAGAACTGTACCAAAGCGAAGTTTTACTTAATTTACTACAAATTACTACGAAATTTATAGAATATAATACCAACCCCAAAATTGTGAGAAGTAAATCCATAAAAGATAGAAACGAAGATATTTTTTACTTCACTTCCATCAAATATGTCTTTTTGAAATTCGATCATATGCATCTTGCTGTAAAATCATTTAAATGTTTCTGTTTTAAACATTTGCTCTGAAGTTCTGGCAGTCAGTGTCACGTTGAATCAAAGAGAAATACATCAAGGAGTTCTCCTCTTATTTTCAGTCTGACAGTGAACTACTGAACTGGCGTATCCTCTCTCCTCAGCAGATTGTGCAGCTTTTAGGCACCACAAAGTAACACATAACTTCAGACAACTAGTTTGGAAATTGTGTACCAGGACGGCAGTGAGTACATATTATGTCATTACTGCAGCCACATTCTTGATCTATTACATCAGTTAAAAAGAATGTAAAAATACGATTTAAAGAAAAATGTATACTTGTACCATCTATCTGTCGGTTTGTCTGTCTGTCTGTCTGTCTGTCTGTCTGTCTGTCTATTTAACTAGCACTCCGTCGCTTGCGATGACGAAGGTTCCAGCCGATCCGATCGAGGGAACGGCTTCCTTGTGAAATTAACGTGTAGGCTGAGCACTCCAAAGACACGCATGAGTGTGTCAAAGCTGGCCCCTTTAAAATAGAGGCATCACTCATTTTGTGTTTACCCCTTCACTATCTATCTATCTATCTATCTATCTATCTATCTATCTATCTATCTATCTATGTCTGTCTGTCTGTCTGTCTGTCTGTCTATCTATCTATCTATCTATCTATCTATCTATCTATCTATCTATCTATCTATCTATCTATCTATTCTCAAATTAAAAACCACAAATAGCTGCCCACGGCTTCCTAGATAAAATAATAATCTATTCTGCTATTTATCGAGCTGAAAACAAGGCCGTTTGTCAGTTTATTTTTGATTAGATAACGTTTTGACAAGAAACGCTTGTAAAGAAGACAAAAAGGAAAAACAAAAGGGAGATAACCCACGTTGTCAATCAGACGTAAACCAGATGTTAAAATGCGACAAGATGTATTTTTTGAAATTCGTTCCTCGAATTTATGTATTTGTTGGAGATTCTCAAGTGTTTTAATAAATTTTCGTGTTTTCGCACATTAGCTAAGGACCAAGGAAGGGGCAATATTAAGTGGATACGAGCTGGGGCCTCATCAACTCTGGCTTGGTCCTCTTGGTGATGCGGTGAGATTATTGAAAATCCCAAAGACTCCAGAAATCACAATTGAAGTGGGCCGGTGAAGAAAAACTCTGTGTGTGTGTGTGTGTGTGTGTGTAAAATCAATAATAACTTCTAAGTTATCTCTACAGATACTCTATAGAATTCAGAGCCAGAACTGAAAGTTACGATGTTTCGTATACGAATACGTCAATGTATACAATGCGATCGACATATTGAAATAGTTATTGCTTAAATAGTGACTAAGTTTAGCGGTGTAACACTGTTTGATAGACCGATTTACATATTTCGTGTAAAAGTTGGTTTAATCGCTCTTCATCGAACTCAACAGGACGGCTTGAACGAGGTGCGTCTTTGAGGTCAAAATTTCCATTTTTGAACTTGGCATACCAATCATTCATGGCAACTGGTACGTGCATATTAATTGCTGATAGAATACTGTCATTCATTTAGCAATTGTGATATAGAATCAAGTATATTAAAGATTTATAACTCAATCACTTTAGAGTTAGCTCTACAGATTCTATAGAATTTAGAGCCAGTGCTGAAAGTTACGACATTTCGTATAAGAATACGTCTACATAAACAATGCGATTGAAGATAGAAAATACGTAACAGGGTTATATACATATTTTAGGAGCAATTGCTCCTTTTCAGCACCACAAACAACCCATTAACCATACACGAACGTATTGCTTAAATAGCCTCTACGTCTAGTGGTATAACACTACTAGATAACTGCAGCTTGTTCAGCTCAGCAAAACGTAATATTACCTCATGTTTTTTCTTTTGAGCAAATGTATTTAATGACAAGTTTCGTTAAATATTTTTTGCACTGGTCAGGGTACATATCGCGGAACTACTTATGCAAACTGCGTTCTCTGTAGTTGCTTAGTTTATGTATGCCCTTGTATGTATGCAAATGTAAATGATACATCTATCTATCTATCTATCTATCTATCTATCTATCTATCTATCTATCTATCTACCTATCTATCTATCTATCTATCTATCTATCTATCTATCTATCTATCTATCTATCTATCTATCTATCTATCTATTTTCTCTGTCTTCTTTACCACTCTCGATCTTTATTATCGGTTTCTCACTTTAGACAAAAATATGAAAATAATCTGGAAGACAACAAGCAACTTTGTCAAATCAACAAAGTGACAGTGTAACATACATTAAGGAAAGAACTGGAGAATCTTCTACAGATATTTTGTGTAACGGAATTAAGCTGCTCGAAATACGTAACTTTTGCAGTAACATGTGCAAGAAGTGCAACAAATGTCCTTCCTGTTTATTTTTTAATACCTGATGTTTTCGCTTTCTTATTTAATTCCCCGCCCTTATATGTACGAACATATGTATATACATATGTGTGTGTATGTGTGTGTGTGTGTGTGTGTGTATAAATGCATATATGGGTATGAATATGAGCGTGTATGTAACTATTCATTCATACATACGCACATTCGACCTCGTTCCTAAAAGAAGAAGACATCTGTATCCTGATAAAGAAGACCCACATATTAAGGTTTTACTCGGTCAGAGTGACTCATACTAAATGTTTATATTCTACACATATTATGCTGAATGCATTAAAAGCCATTCCTAGTTTGTCGTCGCACAGTACCTCACTAGAAGATTAGATTATCTTTAATACTTAAAGCAATTTTTTTCTTATTTCTTCGTCGTACTTGCTGTGGTATAGTCGAGAAAATCAAGCGTAATGATTGATTAAATGCCTGAAGGTGCATATATTGGGTTGGCAACTAAGTTCCCGCCGTTTTTTTGTTGTTAAATTTTGGAATTTATTGCGTTTTTAAATTTTGGAATCTATTTTTTTCAAGAATTCTATTTTTGAATCAGTTTGGAATCTTTTTCTTTTCCTAGTTAATTTTAGATAATTTTTGTTTATTTTCAGATCATTAAAATGGAATGTCAAGTTAAGAAAAACAAGCATTTTCGACACCTCCTTTTTGCTTTTAATCAAGGTTCTAAGGCCGCCAAAGCTGCTCGCGACATTTGTGTTGTGTATGGAGAGGGTGCCATAGCTGAAAGAACCGCCCGTGATTGGTATGCCATGGTAAAAAATGGAAATTTCGACCTAAAAAACGCACCTCGTTCAGGCCGTCCAGTTGAGTTCGATGAAG
>NC_142928.1:151025020-151060020 GCF_046866305.1 Octopus bimaculoides
ATTTAGCGACATTTCGTCTGTCTTTGCATTCTGAGTTCAGATTCTACCGAGGTCGACTTCACTTTTCATCCTTTCAGGGATGAAATGAGTACCAGTTGTAAGCACTAGGGCCGATTTAATCGACCTTACTCACTCCCTTGGAATTGCTGGCCTTGTGCCAAAATTCGAGATCAATAATAAAAGTTATCAGCCATTAAAAAAAAAAAATTTAGGAAATTTCAGCGGATCAGATGCAGCCAATAACGGAATGACGGAAGCTGGAATTGCCTTATGTTCCCATTGTAACATGGTAACAAACTGACACGCAAGAAATAGCAAAGAAATTTCCCTCAAATAGCATAGAGACATCCTTCAAATTACAACTGAATGAAGAGTGAGTGATTTAGGGCTAAGTAAGAACATCGCAACTAACACTAATACTAGCAGACGACTACGATCACCATTGGTGCTGTAGTTGTGATGATATTGGTATTGATACTGGTCGAGTTGGAGACTGATAGCAGCGTTCCTGGTGGTAGCGAGGCTGCTTTTGACGATGACGTTAAACATAAGACAATCACCACAACTACCCCCAAACCACTGCCGCAGCCATGAAATAGTAGTAGTAGTAGTAGTAGTAGTAGTAGTAGTAGTAGTAGTAGTAGTAGTAGTAGTCTTCAACAGTGTTAGGAACCTTTCATAATCCCAAAGATGTAGATTTACCACAAAAGTCTTTTCAATAACCACAAACACGTTTTAAGATGATGCAAGACTCAGAAGTTATAAAACTCGTCGTCTTTCAACAAATTATCGTGTGTGCGTATGTGTGTGCATGTGTGTGTGTGTGTGTGTGTGTGTGTGTGTGTGTGAAAGAGAGAGAGAGAGAGAGAGAGAGAGAGAGAGAGAGAGAGAGAGAGAGAGAGAGAGAGAGAGAGAATGTGTACATCTTTGTGTACAAATGTGTGTGGCTGTGAATTTATATGCTTGTGTGTCATAATGCCCATTAACATGTATGACCACGTTAAGGTAGCGAGCTGGTGAAATCGTTACTACCCCGGGCAAAACTCTTTGTGGTATTTTGTACATCTTTCCGCTCCGAGTTCAAATTTCGCCGAGGCCGACGTTGCCTCTCATCTCTTTCGGAGTCGATAAAGTAAGTACTAATTGAGCGCTGGCGTCGATGTAATCGACTTGCTCCTTCTTCCCAAATTGCTGGCCTTGTACCAAAGTGTGAAACCAATATGTATGACCATGTTTTTCCTTGTAATTACAACACAGGAGAAATCACTTTCTGTGCACATGCGTACAGATACAAGGTTGATCTTGGACTTCTTACTTCGCGTCAACAGAAAAGTGAAAAGTTGTTTTCTTATGATTGATTCTGATATATAAACAATTTACTAGAATTTTGAACTCGAGAGGATTGTTATTATGGCTTATATAGGACATCGTTACGTTTTCAATGTGGAGGCGCAATGGCCCTGTGGTTAGGGCAGCGGTCATAGGATCGCGGTTTCGATTCCCAGACCGGGCGTTGTGAGTGTTTATTGAGCGAAAACACCTAAAGCCCCACGAGGCTCCGGCAGGGGATGGCAGGTGAACCCTGCTGTACTCTTTCACCACAACTTTCTCTCACTCTTACCTCCTGTTTCTGTTGTGCCTGTAATTCAAAGGGTCAGCCTTGTTACACTGTCACGCTGAATATCCCCGAGAATTACGTTAAGGGTACACGTGTCTGTGGAGTGCTCAGCCACTTGCACGTTAATTTCACGAGCAGGCTGTTCCGTTGATCGGATCAACTGGAACCCTCGACGTCGTAAGCGACGGAGTGCCAACAACAACAACGTTTTCAATAGTGTTTTTAAATCTAACAGTTTAGATTATTTTTTTCATACATGTTGGTTATAAAAGCAAGATGCGTTATGCGACTGCAGTAGTTTCCTATGATGTTTTCAGGCTTCAATTGCCTCAGTTTCTTTAGCAATATGCAACAGCACATATTGCGAGGTGCTGATCCTTTTTTAACATAAAGCCAGCTTTTATTGAGCAAACATATAATCTAAAAGTCTTCCAACCACCTTGTTAGGGGTGCATTTTGGAGATCAGTTCTCTATATCTGTATTCTTGTGTAAAACAGTAGGCATATGTTAGAGATAGATAGACAGATAGATAGGCAGGCAAACAGACAGACAGACAGACAGACAGACAGACAGACAGACAGACAGACAGATAGATAGATAGATAGATAGATAGATAGATAGATAGATAGATAGGTAGGCAGACAGACAGAGAGACAGACAGAAAGATAGATGGGCAGGCAGACAGACAGACAGACTGACAGCTAGCTAGCTAGATAGATAAATAGGCAGGCAGACATACAAAGAGGCAGACAGATAGATAGATAAATAGATAGATAAATAAGCAGGCAGACAGACAGAAAAATAGACGGACAGAAACATAGATAGATAAAGAAAGAAAGAAAGAAAGAAAAAGAGAGAGTGTGTGTTTATTGTGTGAAAAAGTTCGAGATAGCTCCACAAAATAAGAAATATAAGGGAATGCTATACAAGTACATTACTGATAGCCAACGAGAGTACCGCTGCCTCAGCGACCCTAACGCATTCTTTGACAGGCTTTCGAGATTTCAAAATCATTCTTAAACTTTTTAATCTGGAGGCTAAAAAAATCAAAATTCTAAATTCGACGTGGCTAATTATGTATTAACATTTTAACAGGGAACTGTCAAAATGTCAATACCAAAAGTTTAAAATTCCCCAGTTGTTAAAATTACAAAGTAATTATCAAAATATAACTAATACAGCCATTTAATGTGTTGGCTGGCGTTGCTTTTGTTCAATTAGATATTAAATACAGGACAATTTTATCTTGAGAGCGATTCGGATGTCATTTTTAGCGCTCAGTCGATTTCTTAATTTTGTCTTGGTATCAAGTAGGAACGAAGACCCTACTTTGCAAAGGATTAAGTAGTCGCAAATGGAAATGCTACTTCGAAGATATTTTTCTTTTTCTCTCTTTCCTTCTTTCCTTTTATTTATTTATTTACTATTATTGTTGTTGTTATTATTATTATTATTATTATTATTATTATTATTATTATTATTATTATTATTTCTTTATTGCCCATAGGAGGGGGGGCTAAACATAGAAGGGGCAAACAAGGACATTAAAGAGATTAAGTCGATTACATCGACCCCAGTGCGTAACTGGTACTTATTTAATCGACCCCGAAAGGAAAGGCAAAGTCAACCTCGGCGGAATTTTAACTCAGAACGTAACGGCAGACGAAATACCGCTAATTATTATTATTATTATTATTATTATTATTATTATTATTATTATTATTATTATTAGTATTATTATTATTATTATTATTATTATTATTATTATCATTATTATTTTTTTCTCCTGTATGAGTACGTGTGTAATCATCATCTGAAAACAGAGAGGAAGTTGTCTCAGATCTTGAGTAAGACTAAGGATTACTCTACACCAATGAAGTACAGACAACCGACTCAACACTACAGTAAACTATACCACACACGTACAGTCTCCTTAAGGTTCACAAGGATGGCATTCAATTAAGACCTATAGTGAGCTGTAGAGGTTCAGCATGTCATCCACTGAGCTGTTTTCTTGTGGATATAATTAGTCAATCAGCAGGAAAGTCAACATCGTACGTGAAGAATTCCACCCACTTCACCCAGATGGTGAGTCTAGATGTGATAAATTTGTTCACCAAAGTTCCAACTGGTGAAGCACTATCGGTGATTCAAGAAAAACTAGTGACAGACACTCATCTAAAAGAATGCACAAGTATACCAATAAAAAACATGATGTAAATGTTAACCTTCTGTGTAGAAACTACCTACTTCAGAAAGCACATTTGAAACCAATAAATTGTTGACAGTCAGCCTACCCTATGTGAAAGGTCTCTCCGAAAAGATACAAAAGATATGCGGCCCATATGATATAAGGACAGTATTCAAGAGTAATACAACACTTCGCAAATATCTCCTTCGAGTAAAACCACCAATAGAAAAACTGCGTGTACTCCATCCCATGCAGCTGTGGTAGGTTATACAAAGGCGAAACATGTCGCCCCCTCAAAATAAGGGTAGAGGAACATTGCAAAGCTGTGATACGAGGAGATATTGATAAATCGGATATAACTGATCATGTATGGAAAAA
Organism: Octopus bimaculoides; assembly: GCF_046866305.1. Classification (NCBI taxonomy): domain Eukaryota; kingdom Metazoa; phylum Mollusca; class Cephalopoda; order Octopoda; family Octopodidae; genus Octopus; species Octopus bimaculoides. The sequence goes on from NC_142928.1 coordinate 151,029,209, forward strand.
TGGAGACCCTGTGGGATGAAGTTGAAATAATAGACTGAGAACACCACTGGTAAATACGAAAACTAAAAGAAGCAGCACATATGCTAGGACACAACAACCTCCTAAGCAGACCGAATGCAGATATATATAGCATATAGGAACCGGTATTAAGGAAGGATTGGAAAATATTAGATTTATAAGCCCTAAAAATTCCTTCTATAATTGGCCACAGGCATATGGCGTAGTGGTTAAGAGTGCGGGCTACTAACCCCAAGATTCCGAGTTCGATTTCAGGCAGTGACCTGAATAATAATAATAATAACATCGAAAAATACGTTAGGAATGAGAACCGAAGTTCGAAATTTCCCCACGAGGGTATATCAGCCGAAACGTTGTATCAACAACAAACAAGATGAGGACAAATATCCGTGTAGTGTAAATAATATCATTTTATTTATCTCATTCAATTTCAGAAAAACTGAAGCATGCCTGATAATTACGGAATAGGTGCATGACTTTTGACTTGCCTTCTGTTTGAGAGAATGTATTTCAAAATTTGTTCTAATACTTGATTATTATAGATGTTAATGTCCTTGCTTTCCTTAATATTTTCATCTGAACTTTCACTAATTTTTTAAGCAAAACAAGATTCCTTATCAACTGATCAAATATCTTGCAAAACTAACTTTCAAAATCATTCAGTAACATTTCGAAATGATTAATTGAGTAGTAGTAACGTTTGAAACGAACGATCTATCTCCATTATAGAGCGCAATCAGACCAAGTTATCATTCTCGGTATTTCTGGCCCTCAATGGAATTTTCAGTTTAAACGAATGTACACTTAAAATTTGCCAAAATATCTAGTGCTTTCAATAGGCTTAACAAATTCTGGTACATTCCACTTACTTTCTTTTCCTTATCATTGTTTACCCTTTATTCTTTTACTCTTTTACTTGTTTCAGTCATTTGACTGTGGCCATGCTGCCGCACCGCCTTTAGTCGAGCAATTTGACCCCAGGACTTATTCTTTGTAAGCCTAGTACTTGTTCTATCGGTCTCGTTTGCCGAACCGCTAAGTTACGGGGACGTAAACACACCAGCATCGGTTGTCAAGCGATGTTGGGGGGGGGGGCAAATACAGACACACAAACATGTACACACACATACATATATATAAACATCTATACGACAGGCTTCTTTCAGTTTCCATCTACCAAATCCTATCACAAGGCTTTGGTCGGCCCGAGGCTATAGTAGAAGACACTTTCCCAAGGTGCCACGCAGTGGGACAGAACCCGGAACCATGTGGCTGGTAAGCAAGCTACTTACCACACGGAAAAGAAAGAAAAAGGAAAAGACAGACAACTCCACCAATAACCGTATGTTGTCACTGAAAGAGCCAACTCTGCTGCTAAATAGTATTATAGAAATATTTGATACAAGCGAAAGTGAAGATGATTTCTGTTGCATCTGAATCAGTAGCTCTCAACCTCGGTCCATATGACCTTTTAGGGTCCACATAAGATTTTGTTGTTAAAATTCATGTGCAATAAATTGGTTATACTTCTACAACACGAAATATTTTAAGAATTTCTTTTATACAATTCCTAATATTTAATTATAAGAGTATAATAAGATTTTTTTAAAGCACCGAATGGCTATGCGGTTCTACTCGAGTAAGATAGGAATCAAAGAAGTCCATAGGCCAAAAATGGTTGAGAACCGCAGAAAACAAACGTCCAAACAGGTTTGGATCACTTTAAAATATACAGAGCAGTCATGTGTTGATTTGAATCATGATAGAGAAAGGAAATGTTCTCTTCAACAGCAAGAACAAAACGAAAAGAAATTTTGTGTGACCGCTTTACATAATTGCTCAATCCTCTAGAAATAGTAGTTAAGTCTCAAATAATTCTTTATTGACTGAGAGAAGAAAGCTTCAATAATTTAATGTCGGTCTTGTGTGCATTTTACATTGGAAAGATGAATTAGTCACGTGTGGATCTCATTTATCTTCCTCCTCCTCCTCCTCCTCCTCCTCCCCATATTTCTTTACTCCAAACACTCGTAGACTTGAAGACTACCTGGAAAAAAACGGGTAGCAGGAAATAACTCCTCTATAGACTAGTTGAAATTATGGAGAGTCACAGCAAGTTACTTCCGGAAACCGATACATAGTCACAAATACAGATGTATACAAACAGACGTACGGACAAAAAGATTCGCACGCACGCACGCACACACACACACACACACACACACACACACACACACACACACACACACACACACACACACACACACACACACAAAATATCAATAAAAACTTCCAAATAAAAACATTCACAAAAGTGGCTATAATTGAATTTGAAACACCGAAGTTTCAAAAACAGTTTTTCATTTCAGAAACCGTTCGAATAAGCAATTAATGGTTACTTCATTATAATGTATAGTTGATCTTAAAGGGAGGGAAAGAGAGAGAGAGAGAGAGAGAGAGAGAGAGAGAGAGAGAGAGAGAGAGAGAGAGAGAGAGAGAGAGAGAGAGAGAGAGAGAGAGAGTGGGGGATATAAGTATAGTGAGAGGTAATCTGCTTTTTAGATCAGCTTTCCACTACTTAAGCAGCAAATGGAAAACCTGCCAACTAAATGATAATAAAGATTTTGAAGATGCCTATCAATAACTCTATGCGTGAGTATACATACATACATACATGCGTACTTATATACATACATACATACATACATACATGCATACTTACGCACATACTACATACATACATGCATACTTACGCACATACTACATACATACACACATATATACATACATATCCATACATACATATGTACATACATGCATATCCATACATACATAAACACATACGTACATACATACATACATACATACATACATACATACATAAATGATGATGGTCGTCCACTCGTGACCGAGGGAGACCATTGCTGACCTTCAGGAACATTGTGCGCTCTAGGACTAACTTATATTTTGCATTTGCAGCTCCGTTTGTGGCTAATGAGTCCTGCTCTTGCTTAACATACATACATACATACATACATACATACATACATACGGAAGGCCAAAGAGATAGCAACCCACAGTAAGGTAGAGGCCATAGCCAAACATTTAAGAGAGCAGTGGTAGCATGTCTCTGTGAAAACCCCAATAAAATGTAAACATAATAGACGAGATATAGTGAATTTGAACAGAGGAGAGAAACTATTTGTAGCAGTTGAAATCAGTTGCACAGCGGATGTCAACATAAAGCTATGAAGCCCTGCAAAAATGAAAGCGCCTACGCTGAAGTATTGATACATACGACACGCGTATATAATCATACAATTATAAAGGTAAAATATAATATACAGAAAAAATATATAAAGCAATAAAATATATATAAGACATATATAAGAAACGTTAAGACATATGAAAGCCTTGTACGTGGACATAATATAAAAGGCAAGTTCTATCTGTGATCTTGGGGGGATGGGGGGGGGGGGCAAAAACGTAACAAATGTTTTGCCACATGTAGACATGACCCAAAAAGTTCAGTTCTTGAATTTTGACATGTAGCGGGATCTAAAGAACTTTTCCAGATGAGCCATCTTTCCATATCGCAAAGACCGCACTTTCCACTGCCGTTGGTGTATTACTTACACTTGGCCAAGATCTTCTAGTGAATCTTATAGCTGACACCATTTTCTTTTAAGGACCATATATAACTGGATAATTTGTTTGTTTTCTATTTATCCCAGTGTCTGAAGCTTAACGTGTGATTGTTGAACCTGGCTTTAAAATTTCCCTCTGTGAGACCCACATAGTTCTATTATCTAGTGGTTGTAGAGTCTACGGTGGCTTCATAAATGATGGCCTCGGTCATACAAGCTCCATTTAGCGGGCACAATTTTTTAACTCTGCAGGAACAGCCGGCTTAATTTTGTTGTTTTTGTATGTTGTGTGCAATTAAATTTTTAAAGTTAGCAGTAGAACTAAAACTAATTTTTAAATTGTGCCTATTAAAGAGCTTCCTATAATTATGATTGATTGGAAGATACCGATCTATAAGTGATAAGAAATATCTACCTATATTAAAGGTCACTTCGGGGGAGTAAGGTGGTGTGAACCAGATAATTTTCCTATTCCTATTTTTCCTTTTATTTATGTGTTGACTAATAACAGGTGTATAGGTTATTTCCTCGCTAAAACAACTATAGGTTATTTCCTCGCTAAAACACTATTAAAAATGTTTATATCGGAGGAGAGGCTAGAAATTCTCTTGCTAATGTTTTTAACTAAATTCTTAAACACTATGGGGGGATGGCAGGAACCTACATTAACATAACTAATGCTATCGTTGGGCTTTCTATAGGGTGGGTAAATATTCTTATTTAAATCTAAAGAAACATCTAGGAAATTGACATCAGTCAGGCTGGTATCAATCCTTATGTTAAGATCGAATGTTTTCATCATTTGGATAACGTCCTTTCTAAACCGATCTTGCGCTGGTCCATTGGTGTTTGTGGTTAAAGCCAGAGCATCATCTTCGTAAATGGCGAAATATACACCATGAAAAATATTATATTTATATATATATATATATATATATATATATATATATACTCATGCACGCGTCCATATATATATGTATATAGATATGTATATATAAATATATGTATATGTATATATATATGTATACATACATATGTATATATGTATATATATATATATATATATGTATATGTATATATATATATATATATATATATATATATATATATATATATATATATATATATATATATATATATATATATATATATATATATATATATGCCTGAATTGGACTGTGCTGAGAAGATTTACCAATCGCAGAAATGATAAACCTTAAGTTGGGAATGAGAGAGAAGTTACAGCATTTGCAACTTCGTTGCGTTAGTCCGGGACTTTGGGAGTTGAAGTTAATAACTGGTTCATTGAGTTCAAAGTAGAAAGTGTCACTGGTACGATGGAGTATAAAAACAATGTGTTGCGTATATTAGAGTGTTTTGTCACTTGCCTGAATCCAGAAACTACTGGTAATTTAACCCAAATGACTGGTTGGAGATCTAGTTTTATACTAACTACTCTAGCCATTCCTAAACGAGTTTCAAAACCTTTCTGTTAGGCTTTCTCCTTTTTCCTCTCTCACACAACATACATGACCTTAAAAATGCCAATGTTTAACACCATCGAAATATTTAGAAATCGCTTATCTCCACAGACATGTAGCAAGGTGGTGTTGGTGGGGGTAGGGAGATATCCTTGGAAAGAAAACGATATGATTACAATGAAAAAAAGTCTAGGCATACCTTTGTACATTGGCCACACTAAAATATGTCCATCTTTAAAATAACAGTAGAACCTTCAAATCCCTTGCGAAAATATATCTTCAAGTCTTGTTGAATCTTTTTACACATCACACTCCAGCACAAAAGCGACCAGTCCTGACGGTATGACTTCCATACCTGTCGAATCGCCTTGTCCAGATAGAGTTCTTGTCTTTGTAAAAAAGTTTCACCTTTCTCTATCAACAGAGACTTCAGACTTTAGAATACACTACATGGTTTTCTGATTCCAAGAATTCCGGTATCTCTGATTTTGTTAATTAACGCTTTCACATTCTTCCAACATCTAAAATTTGATGGAATTGTTTGTAAACATTCACCTCCTTTATCGCCATGAGTCACCTATTCTCCTCTGTAATCACCTATAAGGCATCCTCTAAATCCCAAAGTGATCACTTGTACGGCATCCGCATAACCCCTAAATGAACACCAACACAGCAACCACATAATCAGATATATTTGAGACTTGACCCTCAATGTCACTCAGCAGTGGTTCCTCACTCTTAAATGTAACACTTCACAACACTTTTGATTTTCAACTTGGCTTGCTCCTTCTATCCGTCTCAGATTTCTCTGATGAGAAGATTCCTTTCAGGAAACAATAGTATATAGCTTGCATTAGGTTTCTCCTAGACTCACACAATTACACCCATAGGATTAAAAACTGGTACTCGCACCCACCACACTTTATCTGCAGACTCTGAACTTTAGAAATTCAAAAATTAACACCAACCACATTTATCTCACCTAACTAGGAAAACCCGGAGAAAACTCATTGTACACTGGTCATATTGTAACTACTTTTTTCTATTACAGTTTAAAAGATATCATCATACAACGTTCATTCTGTTCTGTCACGGGAGGGCTATTGTACCAATAATAAACGTGCACTTGATCTATTTCACTCCTTTAATTATTATTATTATTATTATTATTATTATTATTATTATTATTATTATTATTGTAGTTTTATTTTTATAATGTGCTTTCACTTCACTACCGAGCGCAGCTGTGTGTGCCTTGGGTATGTGCAGTGGTTTGCTGTGATGCTCTTATGGTTACTGTATTGAAAGTGTTTGCGTAGGATGTGTGCAGTGCCCAGCAGTGCAATTTTCTGTATGTTATATATATTTGTAAGTCCTGGTGTTTTTGCTTTGTATTTGTCTGAATATTTCTTATTATACATAAGGCGCATACTATGATAGGAATTGTTTCTGTTTTTAGATTATTGTTATTATTATTATTATTATTATTATTATTATTATTATTATTATTATTATTATTATTATTATTATTATTATTATTATTATTATTATTATTATTATTATTATTATTATTATTATTATTATTATTATTATTCAGTAGTTTTATTTTTATAACGTGCTTTCACTTCACTACCGAGCGCAGCTCTGTGCGCCTTGGGTATGTGCTGTGGTTTGCTGTGGTGCTCTTATGTTTACTGTATTGAAAGTGTTTTGCGTAGAATGTGTGCAGTACCCAGTAGTGCAATTTTCTGTATGTTATATATATTTGTAAGTCCTGGTGTTTTTGTTATGTATTTGTCTGAATATTTTTTTATTATACCTAAGGCACCTACTATGATAGGAATTGTTTCTGTTTTTAGATTCCACATTCGAGTTATCTCTATTTCCAGGTCTTTGTATTTTGAAAGTTTTTCCATTTCTTTTAGAGAAACGTTGTCATCTGCTGGTATTGAAACATCAATTAGAAGGCATTTTTTTCCTTCATGATCTTTGACAACTATATCTGGTCTATTTGCCTTAATTTCTCTATCTGTGTGTATTGGCATATCCCAGAGTATGGTTGCTTTCTCGTTTTCTGTGACCTTTTCTGGCGTGTGTTTATACCATCTTTTTTCTGTTGCTATTCCATAATGTTGGCATAGCTTCCAGTGTATATAGGTCCCAGCTCTGTCGTGTCTGTGAATATATTCCTTCTTAGCCAGGACTGGGCAGCCAGAGATAATATGATTTCTCCACATATTCTACAGTTACTTGTTATATTTCTTTTCATTATGTGTTTTTGGTAATTTCTGGTGGGGAGGCTTTGGTCTTGTGCAGCAATTAAAAATCCTTCAGTCTCTGCTTTGAGTCCTGAGCTTCTCTGCCATTGCTGGGATTTTTCTCTGTCTATTTCTTCTTCTTCTTATTATTATTATTATTAATTTCACTTTTTTATAATTCGTTAATATTATGGATTTAAATGTTAATTAAAAATAGTAAAAGAACTGAAACAGAACCAGTGCGAGTGTTTATTATTTGCATAATGACCCTCCTGAGATAGAATAAAATCTGTTTCAACACACGTGTTGACATCAAAAGTCTTACAAACAAAGTACAAAAGCTAAAAGTATTACGATTTTTTTTTATTTTTAAAAGGAGTGACTCCTTTAAAAGCATCCACGGACCAAAGAAATAGATTCAGCAGAACAATGGATTAAGCCTATGAGGTGACAAGAAATCAGAATGCAATGAGTAAATCCTGTATAGCATCTTGTCCAAAGTTGGCAGAGATCCAGAACAAACACGGCAAGGCATTTTGTCTTACGTTCTTACAACTCCGCCGATTTTATATATATCTGTGTAAACTGAGTAAAGCAGACTGTGTGTTTTCGTATGCGTGTGTATGTATGCATGTATATATGTATATATATATATATATATATATATATATATATATATATATATATATATATATATATATATATATATATATATATATATATATATATATATCCATACATATATATATATATATATATATATATATATATATATATATATATATATATATATATATATATATATATATATATATATATATATTATGTGTGTGTATATGTTTGTGTGTATATGTTTGTGTGTCTGTGTTTGTACCCCCAACATCGCTTGACAACCGATGCTGGTGTGTTTATGTCCCCGTAACTTAGCCGTTCAGCAAAAGAGACCGATAGAATAAGTACTAGGCTCACAAAAATAAGTCCTGGGGTCGATTTGCTCGACTAAAGGCGGTGCTCCAGCATGGCCACAGTCAAATGACTGAAACAGGTAAAAGAGTAAAAAAGTATATGTATATATATATATATATCATACACACTTACGCGCGCGCGCGCACACACACAAACACAGACACACACACACACACGCACACACTATCAATAAAAGCTTCGAAATAAAAACAACCTGTGAAGGGAACGAGCTGAACGCTCTAGATTAATGATAAATTTGCAGTGATTCAAATTCACCAGACGGCATCAATATTTGCATGTGACTAACTCATACATTCCGAAGAGAATAAATAATCAAACATCATCCAGTCCTATTTTCTGTCTTCTGAAAAACTGAAACTTTCATTAACAATTTCAAATGAATCACTACCGAAATAGTTTAGACGGTGCAAGGGAGATAATTCTCATTTCTGCCTGTATCACTTCTGTCTGTATCAATGTTCCATAAATTTCTCAGATTGCTTTATGGATGTTACATTTCTTCCAGATGTATGAAATAAATGGAGAATGATACTACTACCACTACTACTACTACTACTACTACTACTACTACTACTACTACTACTACTACTACTACTACTACTACTACTACTACTCCTCTTGTTGTTGTTACTGTTTGTTATTATTATGTTTTTTTTTCTTCTTTCTTCAAATTTTCTTCCATTTCCGTACACCTAGAGCAAAAAAGCTCATTGTATGTATTCCCAGTTTACACACGCAAATTCACAGCTAAAATATGTATTTAAGAATAAATAAATAAATAAATAAATTCATGAATGGATGTTGTTTTCACAGCGATAATGCTCTTCTCAGTACATGAGTCGTTCCAGTGAACACGATTTTCTGCACTTCCTGAAGGGATGGTAAGCCTGGTATCATTTTCAAATAGGTTTCAGTACCTTTTTTTTATTATTCCTAGAGATCCTACAATCACCGGTACGGTATTCGCCTCGAGACTACCGTACCTATTAGCAAGTCTTTATATTTAATGATCTTGTCAAATTCTTTCGCCGCTATATTGTGATCGCATGGAATATTCGTGTCAATTAATAAACACATCTTTTTTGTCTGATCTTTTATAACAATATCCAGTTTATTAGCTTTTATAGTTTTGTCGGTATGTACGGGGAAATCCCAGAGAATCGATACATTTTCTCCCTCAGTCACAGCTTCAGGATAGTGTTTATACCATTTGTCAGCGGTTTTGATTTTATAATGCCGACATATTGTCCAGTGTAAATACTGTCCGACTCTGTCATGTCTTGCTTTATATTCTACAGGTGCTAAGACTCTACACCCTGAGATTAGGTGGTCTGTAGTTTCTATCTCATCGTTACAGAATCGACATTTATTATTATTATTATTATTATTATTATTATTATTAGTCTGGTCAAAATGCTTAGTGGCATTTCATCCATCTTTACGTTCTGTGTTCAAATTCCGCCGAGGTTGACTTTTGTCTTTCACCCTTTCATCCAGTCGATAAAATAAGTACCAGTTGAGTACTGGGGTCGATGTAATCGACTAGTCCCCTCCCTCAAAATCTGAGGCCTTGTGCTTCTAGTAGAAAAGATTATTATTATTTTTAGTCCAGGCGAAACGCTTAGCGGTATTTTGTCTGCCGCTACGTTCTGAGTTCAAATTACGCTGAGGTCGACTTTGCCTTTCGGGATCGATGAAATAAGTACCAGTTATGCACTGAGGCCCATGGAATCGACTAGCCCCTTCCCACCAAAAATTTCAAGACCTTGTGCTTAGAGTAGAAAATATTATTATTATTATTATTATTATTATTATTATTATTATTATTATTATTATTATTATTATTCAGCAGTCTTATTTTTATTGGGTGCTTTCTGTGCACTATCGAGCGTAGCTCTGTATGCCTTGGCTATGTACTGTGGTTTGTTGTGGTGTTCTTATTTTCATCGAATTGAAACTGTTTTACGTAGGATGTTTTATGTAGGATGGTTTCTAATAGTGCTATTTTCTGTATGTTATGTATAATTGTGTTTTTATTATGTATTTGTCTGAATGTTTATTTTATGATACCTAATGCAGCTACTATGATAGGAATTGTTTCTGTTTCTGGACTCTAAATTTAAGTTACCTCTATTTATTATTATTATTATTATTATTATTATAATCATTATTATTACTACTACTACTACTACTATAATGAAGGCAGCGAGCTGGCAGAATGGTTAGCGCGCTGGACGAAATGCTCAACGTTATTTCGCCCCTCGCTACGTTCTGAGTTCAAATTCCCTTTCGGGGTCGATAAATTAAGTACCGGTGAAACACTGGGGTCGATGTAATCGACTAGCTCCCTCCCCACAAAGTTCAAGCCTTGTGCCTTTTGTAGAAAGGATTATTTATTATTATTATTATTATCATTATTATTATTATTATTATTATTATTATTATTATTATTATTATTATTATTATTATTATTTGTAGTAGTAGTAGTAATATATACTTCTGGCTATACTGTGTTTATTAACAGCTTAACAGTTAATAATTCATTTAATTTCATTTCAAGTTATCATCCATGCATATTCTGAATCCGACTAAGAGACTACAGCTGTGTTGGTAACTAACTTCTCAGTGGTGTGTGTCCGAATAAAACACTAACCAAAGGCATTCCAGGCATGACGACCACGAATTGCATTATCCAATGTTTTTCTTTTTCAAAGACACAGAGTGTAGTTAAGAGTTTTAGCTGTTATTTCTAGCCGAGTCTGTCGTGGACTTATCACTGAGATTTATCGATAGCGTAGGTGAATGCGTGTACATTTTCCCTAAAGCCTCCGCAGTTAATTCTTGGAGTGGCGAGAATATGATGAAAATTGCAAAACTATCCTTCATTTGTGATTTTACCAGTTCATTCCTTGCTCTCAATTGTTCCTTGTGTATTTATTTATTCGTTTTCCTTCGTTCTGCCAGTTAGATGATGATATTTTTCGTATATATCACGCTGTTTCAGACAGCAGGTTACTAACCTTGACGGAGCAATATGTTACCATTTGTTCATGATGTACTTTAAAGTTAACGAAGGGAAAGGAATATGCATGTAGATTTCCGAATTGATGCTAATCTTGGTTCGATAATTGGAATAATCGACGAAAATAAGGAAATGTTTAATTAGCGACTACTTTAAAATATTAGTCAAACGCTTGTTCTCTCTTTAACAAACAGCTTTTTTTCTAAAATATAAAATGCAAATTTCCAGATGAAGTCTTAAATATGAGCAGATGTCAAACAATAGTAATATATGGCACTATAATTAAATTTTCTTCAAAATTAGTCTTTTGAATTTCGCCTCATTAATTTCTACTCATTTTTGTTATTTCCATAATTTTTCTAGTAATTTCTCATTATTTAAATTATTTAATTTTTTAAAATGGATTTTGTTTAATCCACTATGCTTTGTTTATTTATAACTAATTATTTTCAATGTTTACTTTAAAAATGCTTACATTATTCCCAAAATTACTTTCGTAATTTCTGAAAGCTACTGTTTCATAATTTTATTAACATACATTGCCAAGGAAATTAAACAGACATGCACAGCAGGATGCAGACATATCAATATGTAACTATTTCTGGAGGCAGTGGAATGGCAAAAACGCAGTTTATATATGCTTTAAGTTATATAATTCAATCTTCTGTGTTCTGAATTCAAATTCCTTATGGTTTGAGTTGGCCATTCACCTTGCCAGCGTTGATACGAAGTCTCTACATGATCGAATGTGCGATATGCTGCAAATACTAACTAAAATCTTATATGTAACTCTACCATCTAAATGAAAATAGGTAACGACATAGCTAATAGTCTTAGAGAATTATCCAAGACAATATTATTGTCAATGCTTGAAGAAAAATAAAGAGAGAAAACGGTCAAGGCTAGAATGCCTTTGGTCAAAGCTCTATACGATCAGGAATGACCATGAGATAAATAGAATAACATGCAAGAAGAAATATCCAATACATTAAAATATTCTCCAAGGAAAATAATGGGTGTACCCTGCAGAGGGTCAAAAACTATTTAACGTAAATGTGTTGGAACATAGACAGCTTCGTCGCATGACTTTTAGAGGTCCCCTGCAAATTTTTGTTTCTAGGCCCCACCCCTTCAATCAAAATTGATAACCTACGCACCTTTAATTCATAGCTATATTTTACTATAATCTACGCACCTTTAATTCATAGCTATATTTTACTATAATCTACGCACCTTTAATTCATAGCTATATTTTACTATAATCTACCCGAAGTTCAATATTTCACGCTATCCTAAAGAACATTTTAAAAAGTACAAGTTAAATTTATTTAGGTTTATTACAAATTTCGATAAGTAAAACTTGCAGATGTGAATAAAAGAGCAATTTTATAATCTAGGCAACTTTCAAAGACAAACACGGCGCACTTTTCGCTCCGCGAAACCATCGATCAGTTCAGAATAATCAAGATGAGAGCTAAGATCGTGTTCAATAGATATCATAGACAATCTATAAAGTCTGATACACGTTCGTGGTACAATGTAATACTTTTACGAGAACTTTTGCAGGTACAATGTATTACCATTTTATCTCTTGAAACCTTCAGTTAACATAGTTTAATTGTTGTTCAACATCTTAACCAAGGTAAATAGATGACTCACCTTCGTAATTTGATCTTAATACGGGGTCCCTCAACCATGGAGGCCCCCTGGGACCACAGGGGTTACAGGGGCTTAGCGACGGCCCTAAACATAGAAATAATCGTGATGATGAATGACCGCGTCTTAAAACCATTTTAGAAATGATGGGGCTTTCTCCTGTCAGAACATATGTCTAAGAGAAGAATACTCTGATGTAAAAACCCGAGGATCGTCAGTTTCTGTCGTTGCAGCCAAATGTTGAGGCAAAAGAAAAAAAGTATCTACTCTATATGAAAAGTGGATATCGTTTTGTGTATGCTTTGTTCGCTATAATTAATTTACGTCCAGGAACTTATTAGAACCAGAAACAGTCCACGGACATTTAAATAAAGTAGCCTTCCCTGTTGCATTGGTCGAGCGATTCGTCGTATCTGCGATTATGAAATACGGTAGGTGTAGTGAATTGGAGGAGCAAACCCGACTTTCCGATTCTCCAGTCTTTCTCGCGGTTCAGTCCTTCGTTGCTGCTTTTCTCTAAGATGTGCCTAAGAAGTGACTGTACTTTCGACTTGAGTTGACTCACACACACACACACACACACACACACACACACACACACACACACACACACACACACACACACACACACACACACACAAACACACACACACACAAACACACACACACACACACACACACACACACACACACACACACACACACACACACACACACACACACACACACACTACCTCAATGCTTTCTTTTTACTTTCTAAACTGTAGGATTGTTTCAGGGAAATTTGGCGATTTTAGGCGACTAAAGAGAGAATCTCTGGTTGTTTCTGGAGTGGCGCAGAATCAGATTTGTTGTAAAGATATGAAAAATAATATAACCCAGACCCCTACCCCAAAAGTCTCGTTTTTATTACGTGACACAGACTGGTGTTTCTATCAGTGATCCTTGTTGCTTTCATTGTTTAACCCCAGATTGGTCATGATCGTACAGGCCAATAATCCAAGTGTCACTACCTCTGGCTTTACCAATTTTCCTTGAAACTGTACATCTATGGCATCATTGAATGTGTCCTGCTTTTTCTTTTAATTAGACGGAGGTTTAGCTACTGTTTTTGTGAGATCGTTTGACCGCAAAGAAGCCACCTCACCGGCTCGTAGCGGCTTTATTTCTCTCCAGCACATCAGTAAGACAGTAATATACTATTCAAGTAAATGTGCTGTTTTAAAATAGGCTACATCAATACCGAACCCTGAAAAAAAAAATCACTATGTAGCCCAAACAGTCGAACTTGCCTCCTCCGTGTTGAGCCAGGCTGCAATTAGAGAGTCTGTGGTCAAATGGACTCCATAAACTACATAAATCTTCCTTCGCAAAGCTAAATTATAATGAAATAAAGCAAAACCAAATTTTTAAAATATTTTTGGTGGTAACTTTTATTTACATCTCATAAGACACAGAAGAAAATACTTCGTTTAAACAAAAATAAGAACATAAGAAATAAACCAGAATTATTTATGTATTTTCAAAACACTGATTGGCATCTGGAATGGACATATGTTCATTAATAAGGATAACAATTATAATCATGGTAAAATTCATTCGATAAACGTCTAAAATTTTGATCGAGCGTAGCTTTGATCCATAAAATTCATCATAAAAGTTAATTTTTGTTTTAAATATTTGTAAAAAAAATATTGTGTGACTCCTTGATTAAACAGAAAGCTCATTGAATTCCTAATGATTCTTCTGTAATTATTTCTTCAAAAGATGGAGATTTGTTAATCTTAATCAAATTCTTGTGATCGGATCAAATTACCACGGCTGAGTATGTGTGTGGGTAGTGACTGAGAAGTTAGGAATAAGGGTTCATAGTTTCGCCATATAATTTACTTCCCGTACGAAAATCCGCCTCCACTTCCTCCACCACCTCTTCCTCCACTACCACCACCACCGCCACCACGTCCTCCACTGCCGCCACCACGGCCTCCACCGCTGCCGCCGCCACCGCCGCCACGTCCTCCACTACCGCCACCGCCTCGTCCACCTTGGTTTCCGCCATAGTTTCCACTTTGATTGCTAGGAAAGATGAAAAACGAATGAAGATACATATATACACACACATATATATATATATATATATATATATATATATATATATATATATATATATATATATATATATACACACATATGCGCTGTGAAGCGTGTCACGTAACCAATGTAAAAGGTCCTACACTCCACTCCTAGTATTTCAATTAGCAGATAATCAGCAGGCGTCTATTTCCTCTACATGAGTGGTTCTCAACCGTGGTCCATATCACTCCTTGGGGTCCATATAAAATTTTTGGGGATCCACACAGGCAAAATACCAAATGGGATCCATAGTATTATTTTATAGGTTCATGAAAAAAGTATTCTGGTTGAGATGTATTTATTTCAAGAAACAGCTAGGTCTCTTTCCCCGACGTTTTACTCTGTTCAACTTACACAAGTGATCGTGAGAAAAACCAAATAGGAATTTTTAAAGAAGTATCTATAAAACTAATTTCTAAACATTGAATGGCTATGGAGATATACTCGAATTAAATAGTAATCAAAGGGACTCATAGATAAAAATTGGTTGAGAACCACTGATCTACATGTATAAATGAAAGTAGTTCTTCTCTATGAGATGCCCTTGTGTCCTTTGATAGATTTTATTATAAATCTTAAGTGGTAGCGTTCGTCACACTCATCATACAATGGCATGTTAGGATTGGCTAGTTTAGTCACCAACCCACGCATGTACTAGGTTACATGATACAAGCACAGGTAGAACCTAATCTAACTTGAACTGAGGTATTAATCAATATCATGGTGTCCTTAAAGCTATCAATCAGCTCGTTATATTATGTTCAAGTTAATATCAGAGCGGCAATATAGAAAGAAATAAAAGATAAATCGGCAAACAAATATTGAGTTTAATATGAAAATGTAACCATCTGTATATCCGATCATATATCAGTGTTTAATGCTATATCTTATTAGATATCTATCAATACATCATCGCTCTATTAAAATCCTCTCGACCAACCGTGTTTCTTATTTTTTCGAAGGCATTTGGAATTCATAACAACGAATACACAATTAGATTAATTCGGAACTGATCGTATACCAGTTACTCGTTAGCACAATGGTTTACTTTTTCCTTTACAGAACACCAAGTGAAAACTTACTGGCGCACTTCTCTTGGGAAGTAAAAATATTACTTGGATATTTCTTGTGGAAAGTTATACAAAACTTTGGATTAAAGTTAAAAATTTACATATAGTTATATGCAATCATATCTAACATGTTCGAGATAGAAAGATGATGCGCTGCAGATATAGTCTCAAGAGAAGAAATTCTCCTTGCAGACAGTATAAGTGTAAACACACTACTAGGTCATGAATGGCGTCATCGGACCGTAGGTCACAAGCATTTTTGCGTTATTACGCATCATCAGATACGTATACTGAGCTGTCGTTCATGGCCACTATAAGCTGATCGTTCTCATATTAGAACAGCAAATAGGACATTTGTTGTAATTATAATGTTGGGGAAGAACTTCATGCGCCATGTTAAAATAATGCTTTTTTAAATATATTTTTGTGCTGTGTGTGTTCATTCAGTTCAAGTCATGTTCAATGGTAGCTCACTGTGTTCGTCGAAAATGCGCCTTGATTTCAAGACAATGCATAGCCGCATACCGCCAGAAAGACCAGCAACAAATTTAAAGGACTGGACGGCGTGGAAGTGCTGCCGCATCCAGCCTATAGTCCAGACGTTGCTCCATCTGACTACGATCCTTTCCAATCAATGTAGTACTTTATGAAAGGTCACCGATTTAAGTCATTCGATGAAGCCGGTCAAGAAGTTTTCGATTCAAAGCTGAAGGATTGGTACTTTGACCGAAAGCTTGCACATCGTTGGCAGAAGGTCGTGGAAAATGATGGTCTTTATTTTAAAGAATGGTTGTTGTTTTTGAATGAATTCTTACATAAAAAATCATTATTTTAACACGGTGCACGAAATTTTCCCTCAAACCAGTAATTAGGGCGTTTAATAACCATACTTGAGTATAACAAAATTATAAATAATACATTTTCCAAGACACTCAAACATATTTATGAATTTTCTAAAGCTTTAAATAATATAAATAATAATTTTATCGCAAATGAAATGGCTGTTGAGCATAATTGATTTGTGAACTATATGCAAAATTAAGGCCTTTTCTATTTCTTGTTTTAAGACCTTTGATTATATATTTTAAAAATCTGCAGCTCAAGTGGATACCTCCTTGCAGTGCAGTAGTGCCCCACGTCACAAGATTTATTGATCATTGAGTTAGAGGCTTGCAATCGATATTCCATTAGATTTATACTCTTTATCACTTGAGCAAGACATAAAATTCTAAGACAAAGTAAATATCAATTAGAAATATACAAGCGATGTAAGGAAATGAGAAATTACGAAAAAGCAAAAAGAAACTTACCCGCCTCTGTTGCCACCACGATTTCCTCCACCTCCCCATTGTCCTCCACGCTTTCCACCATTTCCCCACTGTGTCCCGTGATTTCCGCCGCGTCCACCTTGTCCTCCACGGTTTCCTCCTCCTCCACCTTGTCCATAACTTCCACCTCCTCCTCCTTGTCCTCTTCCTCCTTGTCCTCCTCCTCCTTGTCCTCCTCCTCCTTGTCCTCCTCCTCCTTGTCCTCCTCCACGGTTACCTCCATTTCCACCATTCCATCCTCCTTTTCCTCCTCCTCCACGGTTACCTCCATTCCATCCTCCTTGTCCTCCTCCTCTGTTTCCTCCACCGTTTCCTCCACCTTGACCATATCTACCTCCACCTTGCCCGCCACCATTACCTCCGTTCCAGCCACCATTACCTCCACCATTTCCGCCTCCACCATTTCCGCCTCCACCATTTCCGCCTCCACCACGTCCAAACTCTATGGCGCTCTTAGGCACCTGCAAGTTGCCACAGTCAGTGTTATTCAGGTAGTCGCATACTTGGATCCTAGGATTAAATACAGTACCAGGAGCACATTCCTGAACGTCATTTAGGTAACCAAGGTTGCATTCGTAGTACATGTGACACATTTCATTGTGACGCTTCTTAAAGTCTTCTGCATAGTCACCACACAGTTCGTTGGCTAGAAAATAGAAAGAAAATATTGTCAGTGCTCACTATCTTCTTCTGTTAACTTTACCACTCACAAACGTCATTATTTCCCTTTCACATTTACTCTTACTATAGAGAAATGAACGTGTATCTGTGAGACAATCTATATTATAATTCTGCTTAATCGTTGGCCCATTACACTTTAGTTAGTTAGAGGCAGAGGTGGAGTGTGAGAGAGATAGAGAGAGAGAGAGAGAGAGAGAGAGAGAGAGAGAGAAGAAGTGAAACACAAAAGGTAAGACGAAACAAGAGAGAAAGATGTATGTATGCATGTATGTAATGTGTATATGTATCTCTTTATTAACACGCTGATGGAAATGTGACACTGTCGTTAGTTGAAGAGAGAGGAGAGAGAGAGAAGAGAGAAGGATAGAAAGAAGAGAGGAAATAGAAAGAGGGGAGAGAAAGGAGGTAGAAAGAGAAGAGAGAGAGAGAGAGAGAGAGAGAGAGAGAGAGAGAGAGAGAGAGAGAGTGAGAGAGATGGTCAGCGGTGAGAGATAGGTGGAAAGGGTTGCTATTATGGTATGTGATGAAATGGTTGAAGGAGAGGGTAAATAGAAAGAGATAGGGTAAAGCGAAAATTTAACGCAGGAGAGATGTGGGAAAGAAGTAAAAGGAAAATGGGAGAGAGAGAATAAGAGGAAGAATGTATGTGAGTGAGAGAATGTGTGTAAGTGAGAGAATGTGTGTGAGTGAGAGAATGTGTGTAAGTGAGAGAATGTGTGTGGGTGAGAGAATGTGTGTGAGTGAGAGAATGTATGTGAGTGAGAGAATGTGTTTACTGGAGTGAACAGCGAAAAGTGATAGTTTTTGTTTTGTTTTTATATTCTTATCACCCATCAGATAACGCATGCGCTTTAGTGAAGTAACTATCGTCTGCTTAGTCAAAGCTTATAAAATATTGCCAACAACAGACGATGTAAAACTAACAAGACAAAGAATGATATGGTCTTTTTCAAATAACCATGTTAAAATTTGTTAAAACATTACCAACGTAGTGAAGCAGAATAATATTATATTTTTCAAAAGTTTCTTGAAATTGCTCCTCTAATACTACTTATATGGACTTTACCATAATCTCAAGGCTCTAATGGTTCAGAAAATTATACAATTCCACCTTACAGTTTTCAAATCAACCGTGGAATTTTCACGGAGTACTACTAGTAACGATAAAGCTACTTTATACATGTTAACGTACATTTGGAAACACTACTTCATGTCAATCATAAATAAGAAAGTTGGGTGAGCCAATTTCCATCTTAGAACCTGACCACAGTTGATTCTTAACCAGATGGAGTACAGGGACATCGCTGTTTTATAAAGCACAGGCTGTGCGTTATCTATACCCCTGCTAGTATGACCACATCCGATTTCTTACACACACACACACACACACATAGGATAATAATCCTTTTTATATATGGCCAACAACAGACAATGTAATTTGGGGGGAAGGGTCAGTCCATTACATCGACCCCTGTATGTAACTGGTACTTAATTTATCGACCCCAAAAGAATGAAAAGCAAAGTCGACCTCGGTAGAATTCGAACTCAGAACGTAGCCACGGACGAAATACCACTAATCATTTTGTCCGGCGCGCTAACGATTTTACTAGCTAGTTGTCTTTACACAGGATAACAATAATATTGGTTTGAAAGAAGGGAGGGGATAAGTCGATCACATCGACTCTAAAGTTCAACTGGTACTTATTTTATCGATCTCCAAAAGATGAAAGGCAAAGTCTACCTCCGTAGAATATGAATGTAAAGGGAGGACGAAACGCCGTTAAGCATTTTGGCCAACGTGCTAACGATTTTGCCAGCTCGCTGCAATTTTTCAAAGAATAATGTTAACAATTGATAAGCGAATGCTTTAGTTTACAGAATCACACAGCATATAACGACAGGTTTCAGTACAGCTATATATTTTAGTACCTTGCTTATTTTGGTGATTTAAGCGTGTCAACACACATGTGACACCCTTGTGGATCACTTAGGAGGCAGACATATGAATTTTTTGATGGGATGTATTCCAAGATTATTAATGGGTTGTATCCCAAGATTATTAATGAAATGTATCCCAAGCTTATTGATTTAGTACTAGCTGGGGGTCCCACTACACCAGTGTGATTAATTCTCATGAAAATATTATAGGAAAAAGTTACGCAAACTGATCAGTCGGTAATTTTAGAATCCTTTCCGAATCACATGACCGAATTCACATAACCAAAAGAGACAAGGCAGTGTCTACGAAGACCTAAATATTACTAAAGTGACATACTTGCAGAAAGTTATGTGCCTATACTGAAGTAATGAACAGATCACTCAACTGAGATGCTGGTTAATGCTGAACCATATTAGCCTGTGGTACTTGTTTTTGTAGCTAGATGGATGAAGCCGTTAACAGCAAAGTACCTAGTATAACTTGTATAACGAGTATTAGAATATAAATCACCACCTGTTAACTGCTTGCTTAGAACTCTTTCATTCGCTCATTCATAATTATCTTTCACTCAGAGAGGAAGCATCTATGAAGTAGATCATCCTGCTAGAAATAGCAGCCAAATTTATCTCTAATGACACCCAGCCATCTCAAAATAAGGAAGGACTGATGTTGCAGTATACAATAACATTGTATCGTAACAGTGACAATAATATCGATATGAATATGTTGTTTCTACTTACGCCGTGCGCCGTTGCATTGTACATTGCCAGGGTAATCGCAATACTTTTGGTTATCGTTGAAGTACAACCCTTCTGGACACTGAAGCCTTTGTTCACCACTGTCGCCTTGACATTCGAAGTAATAGCTGCAATCTGATTGGTCAGCGCGTGCACAACTTCCACCACCTCCTTGCCAGTTGCCTCCTTGTCCTCCACCACCACCACCACCACCACTACCACCACCACCGCCTCCTTGACCATATCTTCCTCCACTACCTCCACCACCTCTTCCTCCGCTACCACCGCCACCACCTTGTCCCCATCCTCCACTACCTCCGCCACCTCTTCCTCCGCTACCACCGCCGCCGCCACCACCTCTTCCGCCGCTACCACCTCCGCCGCCACCTTGTCCCCATCCTCCGCTACCACCACCACCACCACCTCTGCCACCACTACCACCACTACCACCACCACCTCTTCCACCACTACTGCCGCCACCACCACCCTGACCATATCCACCACCACCACCTTGTCCGCCAGTATTTCCACCGCCTTGACCCCAGTTTCCTCCTTTATTTCCTTCTTTCTGCAAGGAAAAAGAAAAAAAAATCCAATTATTCGGTAAAACAAAGCTCAATTAATAAAGATTAATATTAATTTCGAATATTAACAGTGACGTAATAACATCGTTGTTTAGCCACTGGTCAGTTCAAGGGGGAATTGTAATAGAAAACATTCCAAGTCACCTCTGCGTTTAGAACTGTATTTTCTTGCTTTAAGATGACAGGATGTGATTTGTAAGCATTTAGCTACTATTTCTAACGGCAATGTTTTCTCAAATTGATTAAAAAAATAATGTCGTTGATCCCATAAAAGAAAATGACCTTCTACTGACCAAAGAAATTAAACATTTATTGCTTACTTGTTAGTAATATTAAATGTCTAAGTATGATTTGGAAAAGCTAAGATTTTAAAACCAAAAAAGTACCCGGCTAAAACGCACTTTACAAATGCAACCTGTAAGTGGAATAGTAAAAATATGCAAGACTTTTCTAAAGTTCAACATCTAACAGTTGTTGTTACTCCAATTTCAGCGATGGAGCTTTGTCTTCTTTCTACGAAAAATTCTAATAATTAAAAATACGACGAAAGGAACCATACGCATATTCACAAACATACGTATATATAGGCATGCATACATGCACATATATATACATACATGTACACAAACAAACGAATGTACAAGCCTCATGTTTGTGCTACCGCCTCGACAGAAATTTTTCTGTTTTTGAAGTCAAGCCTAAAACTTCAGAATCACCATCAGTATGTAAATGTGAAAGTAGAGATATAGAAAACAAACTAGAATAAATAAATAAATAAATAAATAAATGAAGTTCTTTCCCCTCATTCTGTAACTCTTGGCAATCCGTGAGCACGACCTGGTTTCGATTTTAACTTTAGCTGAAGTCATTTGACTTCAATAAACCGATTTATGGTCCTTAGGACAAAAGTACTAATTACTCGCCCCAAATCCTACCCCGCCCTATTGAATAATAAACCGTTCTTTCTGTTCCTTTTAAAGAAACTATTAATTTATATAAAACCATCTGAACATCCTAAATATATGTATTGAAGAATGTTGTAGATAAAATGCTTATTTTAATAGTATAGTCCAGTGGTTCCCAAGCTGGGGTCCGTGGACACCTGGTGGTCCGCAAAGGTAGTACTGTGGTGGGATGGGGGTGGTCCGTGAACGTAATTCAGAATTTCACATATAAATATATACATAAGGATAAACATATTAAAAGGGGTCCGTGGACAAAACTCATTAAAAAAAAAAAGGTTCGGAACCACTGGCATAGTCAGAGGGAAGAAAGTGTCCAACCGAGATTTGAGGCGGAAAGTGCAATGGAAGAAGAATCTATGATTCGTAAGATATCATCAAGCCTAGAGTGAATCTTTCCAGCAGAATGGAACCCTACAGGCTTAGTTTGAAGACTTTTGACCAAAGTGCCCGCAGAATGAGCTAACTGGATTCATGGGATTCGAAGCGAATTTTTCAACTAATTAGCCATTTCCAATATAAACACGAGACCGAAAAGGGATGATAATAGTCAAATATTATTTTATGGCTCGAATATTGCATATTTTAATACAGTGGCGAGCTGGCAGAATCAGCACGCTGGGAAAAATGCTTCGCGGCATTTCACCTGTCCTTATGTTCTGAGTTCAGGTTCCGCCGAGGTCGACTTTACCGTTAATTCTTTCGGGATCGATAAAAGAAGTACCAGTTGACTACTGCGATCGCTGTCAGCGGCTCTGTCGGTTAAGCATACACTATCACCTATGTTATGTATAAAATAAATTGTGCATTTATACAAAATATTGCCTGATGAGAGTCTAAATGGATGCTTAAAAAATTAGGTCAAATTCTACTCTCTCTATGAAAGTTATACCCCAGCAGATCCTCAAATATGAAACGTAACCGAAGACGCCAGTTTACAATCTACAAATGAAGCTGACATACTTAACTAATAGAATTTTTGTTGGAAGGAAGTGAGTTCTTAAATAAGGATTTCTTTAAAAATGAGTCTCATTTATGAATTTTTTTAGACTGCAATGTTATTAATATAACTTTTCTTGTAAGGCGGCGAGCTGGCAGAAACGTTAGCACACCGGGCGAAATGCTTAGAGGTATTTCGTCTGCCGCTACGTTCTGAGTTTAAATTCCGCCGAGGTCGACTTTGCCTTTCATCCTTTCGGGGTCGATTAAACAAGTACCAGTTACGCATTGGGGTCGATATAATCGACTTAATCCGTTTGTCTGTCTTTGCTTGTCCCTTCTGTCTGTAGCCCCTTGTGGTTAGTAGAGAAATAAGAAACGTTAGTACGCCGCGTGAAATGCTTAGCGGTATTTCGTCTGTCTTTATGTTCTGAGTTCAAATGCTGTGGTTAACTTTGCCTTTCATCCTTTCGGGATTAAGTACCAGTTGCGCACCGGGGTCGATCTAATGTACTTGTCCCCCTCCCCCAAAATTTCGGGCCTTGTGCCTAGAGTAGAAAAGAATATTTGATGTGTAATAAAGTGCTCAGTTGTATATATTCAGAGGCATGGAAAAGTACTTTTATTATACATACTCAGAGCTACAAAATACTATGACAGGTTGGGCGTGTACAAATTTAGAAATTACTCTATTTATTGTATTTTCAGTTATTTTTATCGATGCGCATGCTTATGAAAATGGCGGCATTGCAGACAGCAATATTTTACACATATTTTTGCATTTATCTTTTAAATATCGACTTCTTACATAGGAAGTCAATACATGATCTTACATAGTACAACACATTCAAAGATGGGGCAGCCGATTTAATCCATCTCTCTCTCAGCAATGTAATTATTATTTTCTTTTATCAACTACAGATAGATGCAAAGCAAATTTGCAAGGAATGGAGGGAGGTGAATTCAGAACGTAAAGGGACGCAAGCAAATATCGCAAGATTTTGACTACTACTACTCTGGGTCTGACAATTCACTGTTTTAATAATATTTGTTGTAACATAAGTATAATACCAGAAATTCGTGGAGAAAGAACAGTCGATTAAATCGGTCCTTGTATTTCACTGGTATTTTATTTTATCTACTCTGGAAGGATGAAAGATAAAGTGTACGTCGGCGGGGTTTGAACTCATAATGTAAAGAGTATTAACTAATAATTTCATCGATCTTAGTATTTCACAGGAAGTTTTTCTTTTTTAATGAAGGATTAAAGGCAAAGTTAACCTTAGCAGGATTTGAACTTAGAACATAAAGAACCAGAACAAATGCCACAAAACCTTTTCTCCTACGCTTTAACGGTTCTGCCAATCTAAGAAAATATTCTTTTCTAACAAGGTGAAAAATTTTTCGGTGACAGTCGATTATATCAACCTGTAGTATCTGAATTTATGTTATCGTCACCGGAAGGATGAAAGGTAAAGTAGATACAAGAGTAATTTGAACCCGGTAAGTGAAGTTACATAACTAAATACTGCAAACACTTCTGGGAGGCTATGCCAATCAACACCATGATAATTCTTTCACATTTGGGCACAAGGCTGGTAGTTCTGTAGGGAGACGGCAAGTCGATTACATCGACCCCATTACTTGACTGATACTGCTTTTGTTTCAAATTGCAGTACAAGGCCAGCAAATTTTATGAGGATTGCTGCTCTAGTTTATCGACTCCGCAAGGATGACAGGCAAAGTTGACCGTGGTGGAATTTGAGCTCAGAACGTAATGAATTGGAAGAAATACCGTTAGGCATTTTGTCAGACGCATTAACGATTATACCAGCTTTTAACCTCTTATTCCAAATCATAATTATGATATCAATAATAGTTTACATACAAGCTATTCTCATAGAAAATAAAATTCTGAAATTAGCTTCAATAGGAACTGTAGAGTAGAAAATATTACCTAAATATCGACATCGTTCCCAAATTTGATGTTTGGTGTTTAGACAGATGCTAGATCAATAGCATTACAATTAAACATTGCTAATTAATTTCACACAATATATTACAGTTATTTATTGAAATACACTGAGTCTTCGAAGAGAGAGAGAGAGAATGTCACGTTCGTTCCTTTCCCGATTCGTTACCTGAATGGAAGAAATATTAGGAAAAAACAAAAACAAAGTTCTTAATGCTTATATACGCATCATTCAGAAGAAACTTTCTATACATACCTGTCCGCCTGACCAATTATTGCCACCACCATTGTTGTTGTTGTTAGATCCTCCTTTTCCACCACCGCCAGGATTGAGTCCGTACACTAGAAACATTATACATTATATATATATACATATACAACACAGACATATAAATATACATACATACATACATAAATACATACATACATAAATACATACAGATGCATATATGTATACATATACACACATATATATATGTATATATACACCCACACACACACCCACACACATACACACACACACATATGTATATATCTGTGTGCGTATAAATTCAATAAATGAATGACAAAAAACATGTTACTTGACCACTCATTAACTTTCGGCTGTTTCTGCTATAAGAAGCAGTGTACGCAGAGCCGAGTGCTTGTGCAGTATCCTATAGCTCCCTCGGAGCCGACCCTATACTCTAAAGCAAAAGCTGATTGAGTTCTTGGTTACTGATATAGCCAATCTGAAGCAAAATCATTACATATATATATATATATATATATATATATATATATATATATATATATATATATATATATATATATATATATATATATATATACTTCGTTTTTGTATCTAGTTTGCAAGATTCTTTACGTGATTTCATGTGTTGAAACACATTTTGCGTTAATAATATTGGCATAATGACTCTCCCTAGACACAACAAAATATACATACGTACACACACAAACACACATACACATACACCCCTTCTCCACTCAATAAATATTGGCAAGAAAGTAATTTCACTTTTCGTTAATAGATAGATTTACGATATTTTTGAATGACTTTTGTGAATGTTATGATTTTTTCCTTTTGACATTTGACAACCGTTATTTTTAGCTTACTTTAGAAGCAAATTGCACGTAATTTACAACTGTTAGTTCAGCGTGAATTTTAACATGGAGTGCAAAAACGAACATTTTCGCCAATATTTTGCTCTTTTATTTCCGTAAAGGCAAGAAAGTTGCTGAGGCTCACAAAGAGATATGTAAAATTTATGGTGTTGATTGCTTAACAGAACGCACTTGTTAAAAAATGGTTTAATACATTCCGTTCTGGAAATTCTCACTCAAAGATGACCAATGTTCTGGTCGACCTACTGAAGTTGATGATGACCGAATCAAAGCTATAACTGGAACTGATTGTCATATAACTGTGCGAGAGATTGCAGAAAGGTTAAATGTATCACACACAATACTTGAAAATCACTTTTAAAATGTCTTGGACTCGTTAAGAAGCTCGATATTTGGGCTCCACATAAATTGAAAGAGATTCACTTAAAACAGCGAACCAATATTTGTGATATGCATGTCAAACACATGGTCCAGGCGTAATGAACCAGCACAAATCACATCGAAAGCTGAATTGCATCAAAAAAAGGTCATGCTGTCAATTTGGTGGGATTACAAAGATATATATTTTGCGTTGCTTCCAATTCAGATGTTTACTGTCAACAACAAATGAAACTTGGAGGAAGCAATCAAGGAAAAACGGCCAGGATTGGCAAATGGTAAAAGAATCGTGTTCTACCATACCAACGCTAGACCACACACCTCTTTGCTAACTTGTAAAACATTACTGGAGCTTGGTTGGGAAGTTACGTCACATCCACCATATAGTCCTGACCTTGCATCATCAGATTACCATTTATTTCGAAGTTGGCAAAATTCATTGAATAGTAAAATTCAAAACTGATGATGACCTGAAATCGCACTTGCTTCAGTTTTTGGCTGAAAAGGACCAGAAGTTCTATGAGCGCAGAATCATGAAATTGCTAGAAAGATGGCAAAAGGTCATCGAATAAAATAGAAAATTTATGATTGATTAAAGTTCATTCTTTGTATGAAAAATATAATGACATTTATTTCACACTACCGAAACTACTTTCTTGCCAACCCAATATATATATAATGAGGCCGCATAGTTTAATGGTCAGGGTGATGCATTCACCATCTAGCTATCGTAATTTCAATTCCTAGGCCGAGTGGTGCGTCGTGTTCTTCAACAAAACACTTGTTTCGAAATTGCTGCAGAAAGTGATTTATGTTCGTGGTGGTGAGTTTTTCTTTGGCGGGGGGGGGGGGGGCTAGGAATGTGGCATGGGTATCAAGGGGCGGTAACCAATAAGTTTTGGGAACCACTGGTCTAAACCTATTAACTCAGTATATTTAGATTGCAATGCCTGCTTTATTTCACAATTATAAGTGGCACAAGTGCGATAAACTTGAGTTTAATTGAAAGAATCTGCTTTCTTGTTACTCCGTTCTTAATTGGTACTAAACACAATTTTATGTACATTAGTTAATCATTTTTCTTCATGCATCATTTCTTCCTCTCCAAACACCGAAATTAAAATTCTCAAAGTATCTTTGTTCTTAATGACTTCATAAACACGGTGTTTTCATAAATGTGAGATGTCATGTTCCTTTCCCTCGTGCTCTTTAGACCGGTTACAATCTGTTCTGGTTCTTCCAAAACATGCTAAAGATATTTGAG
The DNA here is from genome assembly GCF_046866305.1 of Octopus bimaculoides. Taxonomy (NCBI): domain Eukaryota; kingdom Metazoa; phylum Mollusca; class Cephalopoda; order Octopoda; family Octopodidae; genus Octopus; species Octopus bimaculoides. Next base: position 151,057,390 of record NC_142928.1, read on the forward strand.
GTTTATTTTTCTTTTTTTACATTTTGACCCATTGTAGATTTTTCTTTCCTCGCCCCCCAGTTACACTGATATACTAATAATGAAATAATAAAATCACTATGATTAATCTTTTGCCTGCATACAAATAGACTATTACAATTTAACAAGTATTCAGAGTAAATGGGATATTCAGGCAATAAATATAAAAATATATAATCTAAGTCGATGTCACAATGTCAGCTAAGAGAAATACTGATTTATAACATTGGCACAATGTCACAAATGGTGGCTACGGATAATAAATAGTTAGATAAATCAACACTTAGCCTTCCACCACTACTTCATTTATCGACCCCAGAAAGATGAAAGGTAAAATTAACTGTAGCGAATTTTGAACCTAGAACATAAAAAGCGACAAAAAACACAAGCAACTATTTGTCCACCACTTCCACGATTCTGTCTAAATCCGATCCACATTAAAGGAAATACTATTCAGTCTATTTAGCGATTTTAATAAAAATAATTGGGTAATACTATCTTATTGACCCAGTGAGGATGAATTTAAAGTCGCCTTCGGTGGGATTTGAACTCAGAACGTACATATCGGCAATTACATAACGCAGAACGATATCTAGAATCGGATTCTGCTATCTACCACCTTTATTCATATATAATAACGAATAAATATATTGTATTATATCTTAAACCAAATATTATCAGCTCTTGAGTCCATTTTTCCATGGCATTTATATTTCTATCAAATGAAGACATCACATACATACTGTTGCTGTACACAAATCTATATTTTGTTTCGGTAAATCACTAAATATCAAACATTAAACACTAAACAATGATAATGATTTGGGTAAAATTTGTGGAGAGGCAGAAAAAGGCCTTGCTGTATTAAGTTATGTCCCTTTAGCTAGCATTGAACCATCTACAAAAAAAGATACTTGTTAAACATAATTAATCTCAGCTTTCAGTGTATTAATTTATCTGTAAATTTAAGTTGCTTCGTTTTTGTGCCTTTTCACGATCATAAATTTTTGATTTATTCAAGATACACACACACACACACACACACACACACACACATTGTTACAGGAAAGTTACAGAAAAGTTACAGAAAAGTTCTTTAGTCTAAGGATGCTAAAACTGTGACAGAGTGATAGAATATTAATTAATATGAGATATTTTGAATGATGTTCTCAACTATGCTTTCCAAAACAGTTACCCCCTTACTTTTTCTTCTTATAACCTATTGCAGCAATACTAAAACAATTGTTACAAGAGGAACCGGAATTTAAAGAGAATAATATCCTAGCAAATGTAACCTTTCATTGGGCTCTCGATTCCTGATGAGGTTGTAGAGGTACCGCTGTGGCATACAATGCGTAACTCACACCTCTTCAGGTATGATCTCAGCCAATTCCTTTCAGAAAGTGACAGAAACACACGGAAAGAAGGGCGGAAACAAAGAGAAGAACCAAACTCAGGACATTAAGAATACTTTATTTATCGATTACGGAGAGTGCAAAAAGCCGCAATATCGGATGGATTAGCACAAGGTAATCTATCCAACATTTCAGCGATTCAGGAAAGTAATCATCTAACTAATGCTAGAATGGAGAACGGATGTAAAAACGAATGACGAATGAATGAGCGTGTGTGTGTGTGTGTGTGTGTGTGTGTGTGTGTGTGTGTTCGCCAGTGTATACATTTGAAGGATATGAACATGAATAAAATAACGAAAATACAAGACGTTTATGAACAGTATCCATTGGAATATTTGTTCTGCAACGTGTTATAATCATTCTCTTATTTCTCTCTCTGTCTCTCTGTCTCTCTGACTCTCTGTCTCTGTCTCTCTCTCTTAAAGGATGTAGAAAGCTTGTGGATAATTCATTGGAAATTCAACAATTCCGATACAAAATAAATAATTTTATGAAATAGTCTACAAAATTACCAAGTTTGGGGGTCAATGACTGCATTGCTAAATATGCAAACTAAAGCATATAACCAATCATAAAATCTGCAAGGGATTATAAATCCCTTCGCTTTGATGATTTCTGTTGAAATATATAACCAGTTACACATATTTAACGAGAAACATACGAGTATGCTATTTCTTTATGTATGGAACCGTTACACATATTTGACCGTTAGCAGTTTCCAGCAACTATGGGAATAATTGATTAATATAGTACACGCATTACCAACGAAACATTAACCAATTTCCTTGGTGACACGTTTCATTTGATGTTGACGTCAAAAATTAATTTTCAATTTCCATTCCGCAAGCTATGCACACTTATACATTCAAATACTTGTATACATACATACTGCTAAGTCTATATATGTATGTAGGTTTCTTTTTATTATATATGCGCATACACATGAACGCACGCGCGCACAAACATGCACACGCATACACATGCACTCGCATATATGTATGTATGTAAGTACCTATATGTACGTATATGTATACATATATATTTATATTGTTTATTTTATTTTACGTAAAGTTGCTCAATAATACTTTTATTAGAAGTGCATAGATTTTACTATATGTATATATATATATATATATATATATATATATATATATATATATATATATATATATATATATATATATATATATATATATAT